>NC_046662.1:98932408-98937421 GCF_010883055.1 Belonocnema kinseyi
TGTGTATGTATGTATTAGGCAATATAAACTCAAATCTTATTTTGAATTTACATACATATTGTTAGATGTATTTGAGTCAATATAGCCTCAAATCTAAAGACCTTGTTCTTTCGTTTTGAAAGATAGAGGTCATCATCCGATTTTAATTAACGATAGCTAATTTGATTGCTTTGGAAATGTTCTAAAATTGTAATTATTTGGATTTTATGAAATGACTATTGTTAGTGACATATACAATTAATTATCACAAATAATCTTTTAGATATGCCTTTTGTAACAAGTAACATCATATTTCATAAAATTGAAATATTGTGAGCAATATTTAAGAAAAAATAGTGAGTTTTTTGTGTACATCAGAAGAAAAGGCAAAAAGGTTTGAGTCACCATTTAAATAAAGTATAATGTTGGCTCAAAGTGTCAGGCGGCATGGGACGCGAAATTTCATTGCGCAGTGCGCATACGCTCGGACAGGTTTAACACCTGGATGTGCTTTAATTCATATTTTCACGCCTAACAACTGAAAAAGATTAATATTTTTAAATTAAGCGAGCGTTTTTTATGATTACAGCGGAAGCTTCGCAAGGAATCAGTTCGCCCGATACCGTCCAATGCGGGGGTTGCAGGGCATCTTTCCCCCTGGGCGAAATTGTTCGTTTTATCGAACACAAGGTGAAATACTGTCGAAGTACATTACAGGGGTGTCACAGTCCACCCCCAGCGGCAGCACCAGAGGACTCGGACCCGGAGGACGCTCTGGCGCTGAAGGCCCTTGACCAGGAGAAGCTTAATTCAGTGCCCAGCATTTCCGCGCCTATAAACAAAAGGATAGGGAGAATTGAAAGTCCCCCAACACCCCAAGCCTCCGGTCATGACGCCGGAAGTCCCATTGAACTCAGGGCCAGTGCTAGTTCTACCCCTAAAAGAAGGACAGAGAGTCCTGAAGAGGAGAAGGAGGACATACCTAAGAAACCTAAGACCGAGTCTGTCGACGCGGATACCAATACCGTCAATTCCGGTAAGTACTTTTTTTATTTAGATTGTTTTTGTAAATAAATTATGCAAGGGGTTTAAAGATCTGCTTTTGATGAGAATGATTCAAACCTATAAGCAAGAAAAAGTGAACAACTCAAATTCGAGAGAAGCCATGAAGTGCATTTTGGGAAACCGAATTTTCAAGAGAGAAAAAAGGGAGTTTTAAATAGAGTTGCATGCTGCCATGTGATGCTCGTTGTGGCTCGACGATCATGGACAATGCAGCGGGGGATTTGATTTTTGAATTTAAAGCGCCTCGCTCGACACGGAAATTGATCTACCCCCTTTTTATCCCGGCGCACATTGTCCCATGCTGTCGAAGGGGTTGATGTGCTTGTGTCACAGGGTTGTGGTTCACCAAGTTTGGAAAGCAGAAAGTTTTTGCGATTCCCTTTAGACATGGGAAAAATCATTACGATAGTTTAACTGCTTATATGTGTGTTTATTCTGTCTAGATCACAGCGACGGCATTTGTACATATTAGGGGGTTTTTATTGAGATTTTGTTTCATATCACAGAACGATAGTTCAGGTTTCAAGATTCACGTTCTGATAATTGATTCTTTATATTAATTTGATATTATTAATTCTTTCACAACAAAATTAATTTACAATTAATCACAGTGACTACTCAAACTTCAGAAAACGCTTCTGTTTATTTCTTTTTATATCCTGGTTTTCAATCATTTCCCCCCGTCATTCATATTTTAAAATTCAAGCTCAAAGATTTGAATATTTGAAACTGGCAGTGTTCAAAATTTAGAAATAATTTCTTATGTAAAAATTAATATAACATTTTTGTTTCAAACTAAAGGTCCGAAAAGTAAAACCATTTCAAATTAAAATTTTTTTAAATCGAATATAGTTTTAAATTCAAATATTGAATTCTACAGAAACGTTTTCCCTGCGATAAATCCTTAAAAATTTGAATTTAAAGCCTTAGTTGTCCGTTTTAGATTAGATGCATTCGAAATGAAACAATTTCGAAAATGAATAATTTTGTATTGAAATTTTCAAAATTGTTTGGTTTCAATTTTAAATCTTTAAGAATTGCACATCAAATAAAAAAAATTGTCAATTAGAATTAAATGTGGCCAGCAAGTTATAAAACTAAACCTGGCAAGAGAACACTTATAAAATAAGAAGGACCGTTATTAATTAAAGGTACAGAACTGTAATGGCGAGAAAATATATTCTTATATAGTGCTGTCAAAGGACGAGCCCTGACATGCATTCTTACAGTTCGGTCACCCGGGCCTTCATCGTAAAGTGCAAAGACACTTGCCATTGACGTCACGCGCCAAACATATGTGACCAGTGACGTTCTTACAATTAGTGAACGTATTTGGGAAAGGTACTTTCCCACATAAATTAAATTTAAATTCAAAAATGAATATAAAGATTTTTATTTGAAGGGTTGAAAATTATGCAATTTCAAACTGCAACCTTAGAACTTTTGTTTTGTTGACTTTTTGTCAACTTTTTTGTTATTTGTTTTGTTGACTTAAAAAAAATGAATTCTGTAATCGGCTGAAAAAACTAAACCCTCCATAATTTTTCGTGGACAGTTTGAGATATCAAAAACATCCCCAATCGTGCTCGTGACTGGTACGTGCGTCGTCGCGTCCGTGCTTTTACCTGGTCGCATGTTAAAGCAACAATTCGGGGATGAACGAGTGGGCTCGTGCAGCCCACGTGGCCAAACAATAGGACGATTCTAATTAGGCTTTTGGACGTGGCCGGCTACCGGGGCAAAAAATGTGACAAAAACGCGACGAAAGGGAGACATCGGATAATACAGTGTTGTGGACGAAGCTTGGGTGAGCACGAGCTTGTTCTCTCGTCGCTGAAGGGTTAAATCCCGCACGGGGTTTTAAAGGTACGGGGTAGTTACCAGAGCCACCGACCGTGATGAAACTTTTCAGGGATGTCGTGCGCTCACACACACACGCCGCAAATTACGTGCGTGTGTGAAATAGTTCCATCTCTAGGACGTAAGCAATTAAGACCACCCGAATTAACCGTTTCTTCTGCCAGGATGGACCCTCATGCGTTCATTCTCAAGACGAGCGAGAAACAAGGAAAAGGGAGAAATGAGGCTGCACGAAAGCTTCTTTCAAGCGACTATGCCGAAGTCAGCTGCTATATAAAATTTATAAAAGTTTTTCAATTTCAATCATTTTTTTTTATTTTCAAAATATCAATTTCAAAGATAACATTGAAGCGAGAAAGTATGTTCTTATTTTAATTGAGATAGGAGGGTGTTTCCATTAAGTTATATCCTGAGTTATAAATGTGACGGTTCTACAAAATGTAGAGAAACTACCAAAATGTATCGCAAAATTGAATGAATAAATGTATCGCAAAATTGGATAAGTAGTGGTTAGTCGGGGTTTCCCGACCAATTAAGACTTTTTATTAAAAATCTAGCCGTTATGAATGGAAGTCGCAATAAAAAACGTTAATTGTAATGTTAGATCTTTTACTAACAACTCCAAAGTATATATTTAAAGATTAATCTAATTAGATAAAACTTGAAAGTGATTTACTTGAGAAACGAAAACGGTTAAAAAAGTGTAGGGTGGCTCCAGCCATATTGAAATATTTTTACATTTGATCATTATATTAAAAAAAGAAGATATAATTTTTTAAAAAAAGACTCTAAAATTGTATACAATTTTAGAACGAAAATACTCACTGAAACTCAAAAACCATTCAAGATTACTGTATTTACAAAAAATGTTGTTTATTAGTTCTTGACAGAAATATATGAAATCTAACCTTAAACGATTAGTTAAAGAAAATAAAGATACAATTAGAGCAGAAGAAGAGATAAAAATACAAAACGACTTTGAAGGAAGCAGGCAACTACTTTATAAAAAAATGAAAGAAAACAAAAGTACAGAAATTGTCGACATGAGAAATAGTAGGAAGGAAATGGTGTATGATGCAGACGGAATACTAGAGGCTTTCAGAGACTATTTTAGGAGGCAATTCGAAGATGAAGCTATAGGACACCACAACTGCGATGTTGAACATGATGCGATAGAAAACTCAATTGAAAAAGTCTGTGTCACTGAGGTTAGGGATATAATTAAGAACTTGAAAAACGGTAAAGCTGCCGGGGTAGACGGTATTAACGCTGAAATGTTTAAACACGGTGGCGCGTATATACCAAATAGACTGTGCGAATTGATAAATTTATGTTTCGAGATGGGAGACGTCCCAGACGATTGGAAAAATGCGATTATCGTACCAATATACAAGAGAAAGGGAGATAAAAGCGAGTGCAATAATTACAGAGGGATCAGCTTATTAAGCACCGTAAGTAAAGTATATTCAAAAATATTTATTCGTAGGGTAATGAAAATAACAGAAGCAAAAATTTGGGAAGTCCAAAGTGGTTTTATGCCAGGAAGGTCATGTACGGATCAAATATTTAGCTTAAGGCAAATAACAGAAAAAAGTTTGAGAGTAGAAAAAAAAGTTTTCTGTGCATTTGTTCACCTAGAAAAAGCTTTTGACAAGGTAGATAGAAGTAAACTTTGGGAAGTTCTGAAAGAGTATGGAGTCAATGGATGGATCCTACAAGCTATAAAAACAACATATACAGGTAGCAAAGCGAGTGTAAGAGTGAATGGGAAACTGAGTGACTGTTTCGATATTATTCAAGGAGTTAGAGAAGAATGCGTAATGTCTTCATGGTTATTTATATTATTTATGGACAAGTGTTTAAGAATGGCTCTCTTCGACGAAGAGGGTGTGGATCTTGAAACAGTAAGGGTACGTGGGTTAGCGTTAGCAGATGATAAGGTTGTTATGGCAGAGTCTATCGAAGACTTACAAAGAATGTTGAATAAACTAGATGCAAGCATGAAGAGCATACCTTGGTAGCTTATTTACTAGGGACGGGAAGATAGATGAGGAATTAGATAGACGAATAAATGAAGGTAAGAAGGTTATTGGTAGAGCAGGTCCCCTT
>NC_046662.1:98937521-98949393 GCF_010883055.1 Belonocnema kinseyi
ATGTTGAGAGAATGCCAAATGAACGACTAACGAAACAAGTGTATCAAGGTAAAGTAAATGGCAACATGCCCAGAGGTAGACCGCGGAAAGAATGGTTAGAATTTGTGAATGAGAGCCTAGTTAGAAGAGACATAAGGAGTCACAGAAACACGAGGCCTGCATGAAAAAATGCATGGACATAGTAGAAGCTAGAGAAGTATGCCAGGACAGGAAAGTATGGCGGAAAATAGTTAATAAAAAGAGTGTCAGTAGAGTGAATGACACCTGAAACAAAAGACCTTGGCCACTAATGGACCCAAGTGGGGAACCTTACATAACGACTTCGTGAGTTTCTTCGCTTGGGGTGATTGAGAGGGATTGATCAGCAACCTGGGTCGGAGCAGTGTTGTGGAACGAACGTGTTATTTACTTAAATAGTACGAGAATTCTGGATCAATCTGAAAAATTTCTAACCCTTCCACACACTACTCATTTCCCCTACCGAGTGAGTCACATCTACCCCGAAAGGGAAATGGCTTAATGGTGTAATAATAATAATAATATGAAAAAACCAGTTCAGGGGTACCATACTGTGATATGACTGTATGTTACAAAAAACTGCCAAGCATGAGAAAATACGTGAAATTATTACAGAAAAATATAGGTATCATAGTTTGAGAGTGAATTTATACGTCGGAGACCAAACAATCTTACTTTTTTTTTTTAGATTTTCAAGTATTTAAAAAGAAGGTTGGTCCTATTTTCACAAATTGCAGTTTTTTTCTAGAGACGAAATATTTAGATCGGATTTTCTTCTAAGCTAATGAGTATGAGATATATGAATCTATGCGGTCCATATTATTTATTATATGCTTTAAGACAATATTAAAAAAGAACGATGTTTATTGATTATCGCAGAATTTGCAGTTCATTCAAAATTATATAAGTGGTCGGGGCTACCCGACTTTCCATTCTGTTTTGGAATTCTTTAAAGTGGCTGTACGATACGTTTCTAATGGGAAGTTTTACATTTTAATACACTTTAATTTGGTTTGAATTTGACCATTTAAATTTTGTTATTTCATGTAAAAACTTGAATAATTAGTTCATTTTATATTTATTTTGGCATCTCGACCGTTATGGTTATATTTACAAAGTTTATTTTGAGAATCAAGCTTTCACACGTTAAAAACCTATTAAAAGTTCGAATATAATGGCCAACCTAAACTATTTTGCGCATTTTCTTCTTAATAGAAAAGTATTTAATTAAAAAATCGTCTGCGTGTAAAATTTAAAAATGACCGTTATAGGTAATCATGATACTCCTTGGAATATAATTTACATTTTTTGAAAAGTTACAGACACCTTTTCGTAGTTCTTCTTAAGCCTCCTGTGAATGGACTTACCGAACAAACATCCATTTACTAATATATAGTAATTTTTTCAATAACGATCAACCGTTATGAAAATTAAAAAAAAAATTCAACTTTGTTGAAAGGGAAGTTGCTAATTCACAAATCTCGAGTGAGGTGACAGAAGAAAACTTTTATATATTTTCAGCTACAAATGCAAATAATAATTATGATTAGTCTAGTCTATACTCTGTTCAGTGAGAGAATAATCTACAGCGCGCAGGTTTTTCAGAAAAAGGTGGAGTAAACCCCGTAAAGGGTGCGTTTAAAAAATATTAAACAGGCATTAGAAGTTTTTTCTACGGCTATATATCTAAGAATGATGACGTTTGGGAAAAAGCGAGGTTAGACACTTAAAACTCAGGCCCTTCGCAACAAGGTTTCCGAAGATTTAAAATCTCTAAGCCACGCCTTTATACCAGTTTGCGCGAAATCGACGGAAATTCGTCGTTTCTGTCGATTATTCTCTCGCTGAACAGAGTATAGAGTTTAGCTTTTTTCAATTAAATATTTGTAAATCATTAACATCTTTCGGAAGACAATAGTTTTCGTCTGTAGAAATATAAAATATCGTTAATAAGTGCCTTTATAGCCAATTGTAGTAAAATTTCCAATGCTGTGTACCAAAATTGTATATAATTTAGATTTTTTCTAAAGTGAAAGATTCCATACATGGCCAATTAAATATGATTTAGAGTTTAGAGCCTTCTATTGCTTCGATCTGTTGAATTGTGAGTACATTAAATATGAAATTTATTTGATTTTGAACGTACACAATTTGAAAATATTTCATTTGACTTTTTTTCATGTTTAAAGACCTCACAATAAAAATTGTTGAATTTTGATGGATTCTAATTTGGATTTGTTTTATTTCGAGTGTATAATTTTAAATTAATTTGTATTAGATTAAATATTTATGAGGATTCTTCGTCAAATATAAGAAATTTTAAATTGTATATGTACATTTGCAAATTCAATTGACCGGGAGAAATGTTTAAAAATCGTGAAATGGCCGGAAATTCTTTTCCGAGTTACTGAATCAGATCTGTACGAAGTTTGTCTGATTTGAAGCGGAATATCACAGAATTAAATAGCTAGAAATAAGTCACTAAATTAAGTAAGTAAAAAGATTATGATTAATGAACAGGGACATTTTCTCAGTCGTTTCACTTTTGGTTGTGAAAATTTTGGTGGTTCTTCTTTTTCCTGTTTTTACTCTCTGTTGAGTAACAGAAGAAAAGGAATATATGAAGACAGTTTGGACCTTGAGATCTGAGATAGAGCCAATTCGCAAGCAATTCCACGTCCGCCTCGGGCTGTTCAGGAAGCATGGGGTGGCATTCTGTGGCGAGAAAAGAAAGCATATAAAATGGGAAACGGGAAAAAGTCAACCAAGGATACAACCCTGAAAGAAACACCTCTCATGCTGTGCGAGAATTAATATTCCAGACAAACTTGACAGATAGATCAAATCTGCATCTCACCGAGAGCCACCGAGGCGTTGGGTGTCAATTTCAACGGATTACCCCTCGTCACTCTCCCTCGAATTTTTCCCTTTGCTTCCATATTTTCTTCTGTTTTACCCTCTACTATGAGTCGATAATATGCCAACAGAAAAGTAATAACCAAGGAAATAAGCATTCACGCAAATTTTCATTTATGTTAACCTTTTTTGTTCTTTAGAAATATTGGAGAGTTTAGTTGTTTCTGCTCAGACGATGGATCTTCTTTTATTTCCTGAACAGTACTTCTTGAAGAAACCGAGAAATTTATAACACATCGTTCGTTTCGTTTTCAACTCTTGTGGTTATGCATTTAAGAGTGTGACATAAACTATAAAGGATCCTCAAGCGCGGTCTGACCAATCCTCAAGTGCCATATAGTGACCACAAGGAGTGCATCATGTATGTCCTTAAGTCCAGTAAAGAATTCTCTTCTACAGGGTGTACCGCAATTTCATTATAATTTTTTGTTCCTTTTCTCCGAGAGATGAGAGAGTGTCCATAAAGAACTTTACTGAAAAATTCTATTATGCAAATGACATAGTGAATGTGGTCACGATATTTATATTGCTATTCGTATATTCACTCATTGACTGCAACCATGGAAGGATCAACCTAAGTCCTAAAAGACTATAGAAATCGTTTTTAGTATAACACTGCATACAATTAGAATATTAGATAATGGTACTTGATACGAGTGGAACTTTTTTTACAACGTGGCATGTGTCACAATACAAAACACATATCTGTTTATGCTACTAAGTCATAAATTTTTCCAGCAATAAACAATAGTATACGAAATGGCATGGAAGTCTATCATAAAACTAGTAGACGTAAAAATAATGTTAAATCACGATGCTACTTTAATGCTTAATGGCTGAGGGTATTAAAATATTAAACAGTTAATATTTAAATAATATAAAGAATTGGTCACATCAGTCCGAAAAATGATCGAGATACGAATAACATTTTAACTATTCAGTTTTTTATCTGCCTTCCTCTCATCTCTTGAATTCGCCCCAGCAAACCTGAACAAAATCCTCCCGCAAAATGTCTACCTGAATAGATGCACGTTACTCCCTTTTAACTGCAACCCCTGATCCTGGCACAAAGTGCATACGTCGCATACGTTAGCCAATCGATATTTTAATATTGTCACATGGTCTTTGGGATTACAGGCCTTTGTACGTTGTGACGTCATAAATCTGAAATCCAACTTATCGACAAGACAAGCTGGATTATTGTATTTTATTGATTCATAATCAGAATCAAAAAATAAAATGAAATAGGCTACAAAAAACTCAATATTTCTTTGATCAGTTTTTCTATGGAACCAGAAAAGATGACCAATTATATTAGGATAAGTTTTGGGTTGCGCAGAATAATATAAAACTTTTAATGTTTTTGCAAATTTTATTGAAGTTAGAATTTTTTCAAACTATGCTAACAAGGCCATTTTTTAAAATAAATGGGACCTTGCATTCAATAGTGTTTAAAAAGCATTTAGAATCTATAATTTTTAATAAGAAAATCTTTAATAACAAAATTCAAATAAAAGTGCTGGAGTTTTGAAACAATATAAGTAAAAATTAAAGTATGTTAAAAAATGAACTCAAGTTTAAAATGGATGTAAAATATTATAAACGTATCTCATTTAAAAATAATGCAAGTTAAAAAGTTTGCAATTTGAGAAAAAAATATTTTTAAGCCTAGGATTAAAAAGACTTATTCATAATTCACTTTGTCGAGTTTGAAAGAAGTTAAATAATTTTATTTGAGTAAATGAGGTTCTAAAATAAAAAGAAAATTCGGGATGGAAACATTCCCTGTTTAAAAATGATAGAATTTTAAATATTTTAAATTTGAAGAGGATTTAAAATTTTAAAGCCTATCCTTGAAATTAATTCAATTTGTAAGTACTGAGGACTTCAAGTTAGCCATTTTTTAAAACATAAATTATATTTGAAAAATTATACATTAGCTCCAGCAGTTCGAAACTCTGCTTGTGGAAGATTATTATTATTTTTTAATAATTAATAGTAGAATTTAGTTGGCACTTATTGTTAGTTTTATTTCATGTGAATGTTCTTTCTCGATTATATTCTCTTCTTCCCCTAAAATAGGACTAGACTTTTTACATAGAAAATTTGCAGCAATAACTTTAATTTTTAGAGCTTCGAAATTCAACCAATTGCAGAGCATACTTTATAATTTATATTATGATTTTGAACTTTCTTTTGTCTTTGATAAGAAATCAATAATTTTGGTAAATATCAATAATAAATAACAGATGACTTGCGCTACTCAGCATTTCTAGTTTGAAGAATTTCGTTCGGGTAGGTTTAAAACTGTACTTTGCGAAATAAGACACCCTCGGCCCAAATAATAATTGGGGTGAAACCTACCGTAAAAGGGTTAAACGGAAGTATCCACAGGATGACCAAGGCATGGGTAGTTTTTAAACAATGCCATTCCGAGCGATTTGCTCGTAATCGGTTGCGGGCCAATTTGTCGAGCAATTTCTGAAGAAAATCGTTCGGTCACTATCGCAAGCAATAATGGCCGACGTGATATTTCTATTCGCTACGTATCCATAACGCATCGTTTCCCTCGGGGAACACGTTCAATTTTTCCCAGGGATCCTAAAATCTTGAAAAATAAAATATGATGCAAACATTATTGGCATCCTCCTCATTCATTCTTCATTAGGATGGCTGAAATGAAAGAAAGTTTTTTTTATGTTTGACAGGACACACTGCAAAAATAGTTCTCTTGATGAAAAAATAACAGTAATTTCTTCTTAACATTTTAAAATAATGTCCAGTAAGTTTTCAATGCAAGTTATTTTATATGTAATTTATGCAATACATTATTTATTTCAATTTTATATGCAATTTGTTAAATTAATTTAAAAAAATCTTCTATTTAATATTAAAAAGAGCAGATTTTGCCTTATTGTGGTGTTTTATGTCAATAATTTGGGTTTACATTTTTTTACTGATTGTTCTCCTTAAAAGTCCCGAAATTTCTTTATTGTAAATTGGACGCGGCTTAAAAATTAAATTATTTTTTTTAACAAGAATTTTTTTCTCAGTTTTTTAGATGATCTTTAAACTTTTCTAACGTTCCTCATGTACCATTTCGTTTCGGAGTGACTAATTCGCGTGGAAACGTACTTGGCGTTATTCAGGATTTAGAGAAAAATCCAGAGTTCCCTTTTTTACTAAATGGAATTTATTTGGACCGCGTCCCTTTAAATAAAATAAAAAATATTTTTATTTTTTATTTTCAAAGTTTTTCTACAATGAACTATTTATTAGAATTATTATAGTCAAAATGTTATAATTCCAGAAGACGGAAAGACTAAGTCATCTTAAAGTGCAAAAAATAAAATAATTTCTGTTAAATGAAAAATTGCAAGTTCTTATAAACATACGTTTTAAATAAGAAAGCAAAACTATGTTTTTTATTCGACCCTAAAGATGTTAAGGGTGAATTCTGATGGGGGTGCGAGATGTCCGGAAATCTGAAGAAATAATCCTAACGGATGGCCACCCGCGATGTTTGCATATGAAAAGACGCCAGGCCGGGAATCGATACACCTTTATTACGCTCGAGCACTTGCTTATCTCTTTACCCCCGCGGGTGTTGCGTCCCGTTTTTCTCTTTCGAGGACGGGAAGTCGGCAATATTTTTTACTTCCGGGTAAAAGATGGAGTGTGTTAGAAGAGGAAAGGTATTTTCCAAACGAGGCGACAAACGCCGCTGGGAGTGCGAAACAATATGTCAGCTTGTCACGCTTGAATATTCGATTCGAGGTGACTAGCAATAATTTTTTCCCGCCTCCTCTTCTCGTTAATCCTCCGTGGTCATCCTGGGCCATTTGTGCCTCCAAATCCTCAAATCAGATTTACAGAATGAGCCTTCCAATGACGCGTTAAATATTTTAGCAGCCGACAACTTGTACCCTTCTGTCTTTGTTCCTTCATAGGAACATTCGCACCACCACATCTAAGTTTCAAAGACGAAACTTCAACGCCTTTAATATTTTATTCAGAATATTCGAATGTTAAAATCGTAATATTTCAAAGGAAAAATATTGTCCAGCACACAATGAATTTCAAGACTTTGTTTCTCATAAATGTAAATATCGTCGAGCGACATGGAAATCACGACTTTCACCTGACGCGTTGCATTGACGTTTCATAAGTATTATAGAGGCGATATAAGCACTGTAATAATCGTTTGGTGAAAGGTCAAACAACGGCTACGGTGCGATGAAAAAAAACGTCACGCCCACTACTACTCTCGTTACAAGAATTTCGGCCTGTAGGGCGTAGGTTGTGCAGCAATGATGAAATCTTAATAAGTCGTCCGATAATTAAAATGTATTAACAGGAGCATCACTCACAAGGGGGACAAAATAAATATTTCTAAAAAACTTAATTAAGTTTTTTTCTTCTAAACTTATTATAATGGCTTTGATCAATTTACTCCCTATTAAGATATATGCAGAAGAGTTTGTAAATCTCATCTTGAAAATTGAGGATCTTCTTGGCTTCAAGGTCTTCTTAAAGTTTCCTATAGCAAGTAAAGATTTTTCAATCCCTCGCTTCCTCGTTTAATTAGGAGCGCTTTATTTTCCTAGGGTTCTTTGTCTCCGACAGACTTTCTTTCTCGTTTGGGAGGCCATCGCGGAAACAAGAAAGGATGGAGCTCTGAACTTTTTAATCTTTCACGAGAGCCTTTGGTTACTGTCTGCGCTACAAAGTTTTTCATCGTTGTTCTACCTGCCCTTAATCGTCTATTTGAAATTCCGTTCACTTTCATTTGAAAACTTTTAAACGCTCGCTCAACTGAGTGTCGAGCAATGATACGCCTAATTCAATGGACAGGGTTTTACATGTATGCGAATCAGGTCAAGATAATTTTACGAAAACTTGCAAATAACCTAATATCGTTTTGTTTTACTTAAGAACTTTAATACCTAAGTTAAATCGAATATTGTAAACATAACTTGTAAACGATTTTTTCTGAATAGAGAAAGAATTAATCTATCTGGAATAAATTAATTCATCAATATATAGAAAAAATTTTCATCACTTTCCTTCTATCCCAAAGTATTCAAAAGTTTGATATGCACTGGCCGATCGCAATCTTAGTAATACCAACCCTGGCCATAAATTCGCGGCCACGACCCTCGCAGTGAATAGCAAGGCCACGAAATATGTTTTGAGGTTATGTCTTGTCGATTCTTAGGAAGCGAGGGTCCCTAAACACATACCAAAGCTTTCTTTCTTGAGAGGCGTCGAGGGGAGCAAGCTTCAAATTAATAAAATCTCCCACACACACCCTAAGGTCGTTGGCAGATGATCATCGTCGGCGTGAAAAATGGCTGAAAATCTGATATTTGGGATTAAAAACATTGAAATTCAAAACCCGTCCCTCCCACCGTCTCACAGCGAGGGACGTAAAGTCGTTAAGGGTCAGTTTCAAGCAACCCTCCTGATGGTCCGCAGTACTGTCATTGGGGATACGCGCTCGCGGTTTGAATTCTGAATTCAATCGACGACGGGGCGATCGCGATCGGAAAAATTAAGGGAGTAGAAAGCGATGGTCGAGGGTGTATTTTACGATCTGCCGATGCACCCGGTCCACCAACTGGCCTTCAATTGTCGAGAAAAATCACTTATCTGGGGATAAAAATAAAGTGGGACACCAAAACAATTGATTGCATCCTGACTGTAATTCATTCTATTTGGACGAAAGAAAACTATTGAGATCCGAAAATATTGCAGCATTGAAATTGTATAAAAGTTGGCTTTTAATGTTAAAAAAATGAAGCCTATTAATCTTTAGTCTTATAAAAGAATACCAGATAAATATTGCTCAAGGTAAATCTATATTTAACCCTTTATACAACAACAATATTTCTGTTTCAGAGCCAAGATGCTTGCAGTGTTCCCAGTGTTCGCGGCGCTTCTCTTCAGCCTGGGAGATGTTGCAGCACGCACAAACCTTGCATGGAGCAAGATTATACTCCTCTTCATCAACCCTAGCGAATTCCTCCTCAAGCACACCAGCACCAAGTCCGCCAACCCCAACGCCTACCCTTTCACATCATCTGAGTCCACCCAACCACCTAAACCTCAGTGGTAAATCAACCGGAAGTTCTTCAGCAGCAAACTCTTCTGGCGGGACAAACTCTAGTGGAAGCAGTGGAAGTCGGCAACAACTACAATCATCAGCTTCCCTAGTTGGTGATCCGCTTCACAGCTTTCTAAGATTACCTCAACATCTCGAGAGAAGTTTTCCACCAATGTTCAGGCCGGACTTCTTGGCACTGAACCCCCTTGCTGGGTATCGAGGTCTTCAGGACCTTCAAACAGCTACGAGAAATCTACAGAATCTCGGAGACCCACTCCGAGGGATGGATGGGTTGAACATAGGTGATTCGCTCGTTAGAAGTTCTTTGGATACTTTAAATAACGCGAGAAACTTGGCAAACTTGGCAGAATTGTCACACAGTAGAGGGCTGGCAAGCCAGGGCCATCCTCCACCACTTGAAGCGAACCTGGATTTTTACTCGGCGCGCCTAAGGAGCCTCGCTAATCCGTCCTTAGGCGCGGCTCCTAATAATTCGACAGCGAATCCCAATTCAGCAGTTGTATCGAGTGCTCCACAAGCTCATTCCGTGGAACAACCGCGTCCAGCCTCAACAAATCCAACGAATCTTACTCATAATCAGCAGAAGGAGAACTCTCCACCGTGCTATACCCAAAGTCTAGTAGGACATCACAATAATAACAATTCTACTGACAGCGATAAAACAAGTCCAACAGTGGCATCTACTCCCATCATAACCGACTCTTCAGAAACAGTCTACACTTGCGAAGTTTGTGAGAAAAAGTTCAGATTTCAGTCAAACTTGATTGTTCATCGTAGAAGTCATCAGGATAAAGAAAGACAGTATCAAGAAATAGCTTCTGAAGCTGTAGTGCCAACGAGGTGTGATATCTGTGAACTTGAGCTTTCCAGTTTCTCTGAGCTTAGGAAACATATGAGAAAAGAACATCAAGACTCCCTGAATGTCCCAGCAAGTCCTCAAGGAAGCGTTGAAACAGTTCCAGACGACGGAAGCAGTTGTGACGAGAATATGGATTTAGATGATGGAGACGACACTGACGCGAAAGGTCGAGACGACGCAGAAGAAAATACTCCTGAAGATCTGAGCACTACTCAAGGTCAAAACAGTGAAGACAATGTATCCAGATTAGACCAGAAACCCAGCTTAGTCGGGGACTTGATGGAGAAGTTTGGATTGAGCAACATAGCTCAGTACTCCGAAGCTTATCGACAGGCACTGCAGGAGAATCATCGAGGCGGATTTATCAAAACTGAATCCCCCTCGAGCCTAAGCAATAGCTTGAACAACAACAAAGAAAAAGACAGTGCTCTTTCACCCACGAACTTTAATTCTTCCTCGACGCCAAATATCTTTTCTGGACAAGGTTTTCCCAGATCAGCTGGTCCAGATTTTGGAGGTCTTTGGTTGCCAAGTCCACACTACCTGGAGAACAACGAATTCCGGAAAGCTACCAAAGCCACTACCTCCAGCCTCTCTCTTCAAGGTCTACCAAGTCCTCTAATGAAGAAGGAACGTAGTGGCAGGAACGACACGTGTGAATATTGTGGCAAAGTCTTCAAGAATTGTTCAAATCTCACAGTACACAGGCGGTCTCATACCGGGGAGAAGCCCTACAAATGCGAACTGTGCTCCTACGCTTGTGCACAGAGCTCGAAACTTACGAGACACATGAAAACACATGGAAGGCATGGAAAGGACACCTACAAATGTAGATTCTGCGAGATGCCCTTCTCCGTTCCCAGCACTCTGGAGAAGCATATGAGAAAGTGCGTCGTAGTAGTTCAGCAAGGTCCCAAAATGGGCATTCCTTATCCAGGTAGTCAAGATGAGGACTCTTCCCTCAGCACCAAGGATACTTGATCCTGGAGCGGGAGCCTGCCGCCTATCCCGCCAATGTGGCCACATCGGCCACCCTACTCGGTGTACTGAACAGTCCCGAAGGACCTTTAAGCGCGCAGGACTCCCAGGATTCGCTCCTGAAGGAGTCGGAAGGCCTAGAGTGCTTCCGCGTGCCAAGTTCACCTCTCAAGGTTATAAGGGGTAGTAGACCTTTGGAGACCTCGACTTACGGTCGCCGCGGACCTGGAAACGATCCGCATGTGACTATTACTCGTGCGAGCGCGGAGGGAATCCCATTTTTCGCCGAGGAGACAAAGGCCAGTCCAAAAAAAAGACAAAGAGAATCAAGAATCAAGGGAGGTCTTCAGCTAGACAGAGATTCCGTTGCACGCTAAGTGCATAGCGCTCTCACCGGCATAATGAGACAGCCTTCATTGGATGTGCAATTGGGAAGTATTTATTTCCTTTGTATGCATCATACTATTTCATCAATTATTTTTCGTGTATAATCAAAATCGAAATTTTTAAAATAAAATGTTGAGGGCAATGTAATGTTTTAGGAGCTAGGAAACTAGATTTTTTAAATTTATTCCTTTTGAATGATTGAAAAAAGTTTTTTTATGTACCACAATAATTAAATGATTGTCCTCAGTGAGGAAATTTCCAAAAAGATGTTCTTTCATGCAAATTGAAAAAAAAAGTAAATGAGTTTTCACAACTTTGAAAATTCAGGATTCCATTTCTTTTTGACGATATGGTTTCAAGAAATATTTCTTTTGAGTATCATGCGCTAAATGTGTAGATCACACGTCTTGTTTTGCCATTGAGAATGCTGTTTGTCATTTGGAGACTAAATCTTGACTCTGGATAAGAACGAATGGTTACCAGTTGCGAGTCTCAATCGAGCTAATTAAAGTATATCGCTAAATAATTAAAATACCCTTTAAATACTAGCGTGATTACACAAATGCATATATATAAATATGAGAGAT
>NC_046662.1:98949493-98975679 GCF_010883055.1 Belonocnema kinseyi
ACATATAAATATAGAAATAACAAATGGGAGATTAAATATATAAATATATAAATATGGGGGCGGGGTGGGGGTTAAGAAAACAGTGATTTTATTATCGCATTAAAGATTATTTATTTAACTAATTAATAATAATATATAAATACTGTAGAACGTAATTAGTGAGTGGAATCGACATCTTGTCGAAAGTATATGAGAGGACTTTTTGTACATTTTAGGCTGCCACCTCGAATTTGTATTTATCTAATGAAAACGCTCGCGACTTTTTCAAAGCACTCTTCTTGTTTGTTTTAAACATTTCCAAAAAGGCAGCGGGCGATGAACATGTGTACATATTTAAGACATCGAGATCTCAAATCCTTATTAAGTGTGTCAAGCGAGAATAAACTATACCTATAGCATCGCGACTAAAAAGGCACGCTACATAGTTTGTAAGTTTTAGCTCGATCGTGTGTAAAATGTATCATAATTATTACGATTACTGCGGATACCGCAAAGATGATGATTATCAATTATTAATTAATTAATTATTATTATTATGATTCTTATTAGCAACTTCTTTAAATTTATTCCTATTACCATTGTCATTATTATTATATTGTAATAATTATTATTGCGATTTCACTATTATCACTACGATTGAAGTGAGTTTAGGCGAGTACATTATTTTATGAATTCTGATATTAAATTATTGTCGAAGATTTTTTAAGCGGTTAAGAAAATGCCAAAGTTGTCTAGGTTTATCGTCCCTATTATCGTCGACCGGGGCGTCGAATAAAAATCAAAATAAAGCTGACCTTTTCAAGTCAATTAAGTGTGATAATTGAAAAAGAGTTTGCGAGGCTTAATCTTGAAACGGGGCCCAAATAACGGAAAAATTATTTTGATAAAGTTAATTCGCATTGTTTTTATATATAAAAGACTTTTACTTCTGTTTTTGAAGTTATTAATGATTGTTCTTATAGAACTTACTTGAACTTGTCAATGCGAATTGATACAAATTCGAATGCTAAAAAATCTCTGCACATGAAGGTCTCTGCGCATGTGCTTATAATATATGCACATGCACAGAGATTAATCACTCATGCCAAACTGAATATTATTTTTTGTGCCTTGTTGTATAAGAAGTAATATAACAGAAAATGTTGAAATTTTCAAGCCTCTCAAGTTTGACGTCGCCCCGAACCGACCGCATTATCAATATTGTCTCTTCGTTGTTCGTATTTATTGTCAAAGCGGAAAATCGCTAACCGATTTTTGCAGAATCGACTCTCGATGCGGATTCGCTACTACAAAAATCGCCGACGGCGAAAAGACTCGCGAGTTTTTGTTTATTCCTCGCCCAAGACTGAGGTTTTTTTTGCATAGCGATATTGTTTTTGCGTTCCGTCTAGGTCGTCTTTTGTCTCGTTGTAAACGTTTTCGAAGAAAACTGTTCCTAAAAAATGTAGGCAGTAAGGTTGTAACTCCATCGCGAAAGATTTGAAGTATGTTTTGTGTGAGTGGGAAAAAATAGTATGCCTACAATCGATGCCTGTGACATAGTGAATGCGTGTGAGATGAAGAAAAAGAACTCATATCAGATAGTTTTCGATGTTAGACGTGTACGGCTCTAGATAAAAGTCTCGTTATCTAGTTAAAAGTTTGTTAGATAATTCTCAAATTCGTATGTACATGCCAGGCCCCGTTTATACGACATTGTACATAATGGCACTGCCCTTTAGTGAAAAAATAAGATGGGAAGAGCAAAGCAGAAGATCTAAGAACAAAATTGCTTCCTCGTCGGATCTATCATTGTATTATCTCATTGAAACCGAATTTTGTTCCGCTAGCAAAGTGAAGATATTCCTTGTTCACAGATGAAAATACCATCCGTTTAGAAAAAAGTTTGATACTAATTTCCTAGTTTACTATTTTTTTGTTTGACAATTATAGTTTGCTCAAAATACGATTATGTGATCAAAGCAGTATGGCGGATTTCAGAAACATCTGACTAACTTAGAATCTCTTCAATATTTTAACTAAAATTCTATATCAAAATTCATTATTAAAATCAAAACAAACTTTTTTCTACAAAAATAACACTTAAAAATCTCTTTTCACTTCAAGCATCTAAAGTCGGTTGGCTTCAGGAGTTTGGCAATGCGGAATAGGTAGACTAAAGAGTGCCGGCATTTTTATTGGTGTATACTCGAGAAATAAAACTACGAAATGATACCATTAAATGCGAACCTTGGTTCCGAGTTTTCTTTTATTTATCTCTCATTTTCTTCTCATGTCACGTAGAATTAAGATTCCATACTTGTCCCATTGTGAATTCACACTTTCTGCGAAATCCACGTGCAAATGAACGCGATGGCTATTTTCTTCCTCGAGGTTTCTTATATATTTCTCCTATATTCTTTCCCCGCCATCGTGTCTCACACGAATTGATCCCTACCGTTTCTCACAGGGTAAACAAAAAAAAGTAACACGAAATATTATCAAAAATGAGCAAATCAATATGAAGGAAAGGAAAGTATTTAAGCCCATATAATAAAACTATTTCCTATACTATACAATACGAGTCTGAACTACGATTAGTAATTAAGTTAGCAAGAAGCTTGATTAATAATTCTTGAAAATTAGTTTTCATTTGGAAACAAGTTTTTATTTTAATCATTAAATACATTATTTCAAGTTTTAGTCTTGTTCCAAGGTAGCACAGTTGCATTAAACGTTAAAACCAATGAGTAATTATAAGGTAGTCAGAATTTTATTTTTATAAATATTTTACTTCTTATTTTTACCTTATTATTTATTCAAATATATTTTCCTGTATCCAGAAGTTTCGTTTTCAAAATCAAAGAAAGGAAAGTTAGACAACGTGTACCATAGTCACAGCCGGGAATATCGAATTTTAGTGAAATCTTTATGATCCAGGGTACAGAATAATCGGAGTCACAGTTTCTTAAGTCACTTGAGCGTAGTATTAAAGCACTTTTAATCGAGGGTCGACATTAGGGTAATACGAGGAACAGGCATCTTCGGGCAGAGTTCGGCCAAAGCTCTTGTGACAATCTTCGGCCGAGCTTTCTCCAGGAACTTCTAATTATAACGTTAAAAATACGGTGTATGTCATGTGCGATTAAAATAAACGACATTGTTTTTAAAAAGTGTAACAGACTAATACAAGCCTGTCATTTCCTCTGAACCTTTCCTTTGTCGACAAATTTATTCGTTTTATTATTTTTGTAATAATTTAATTTATTATCTGCGTGAAAATGCTATACAGGAGGAAAATCTTAGAAGAAATTTCAACACTTTAGGTAATAATACTTTTCTTATTTTTTATTTAATTTAGGATGAAATATTTAATTTCAGGAAGATATGGGTGATTCTCCCCATAGCACAATGTGCAGATACTTTTCAAATTTTTTTTTCGTTATATACAATGAAATGAATCGTGTTCATTATATTAAAGGGTCAAGTAATCCCAATCTATAATTGGCCGGTAATAATTTCATTGTTTATTGTATTTCTTAAACAATTTCATTATAGCCCATCAGCCAAATGGTGGGCAGTTGAAAAAAATTGATTCAGAAGCACAGTATGAGAATTTTCTTTGTTATGTTTTTAGAGGTCACGGGAAAGATTTTTGTATGCGAAATTTTAAAATTCCAAATTGCCAACGCTAAACTTATACCTGTAACTCGTCTAACTATTATTGTCTCTAAACAATAGTCAACAATTAATTAGTAGGCCCTAATTATGAAAAAATTTAGTAAAACTAAAGAGCGAAGAAACCTGTTCAGTCAATAACGTTTTTTAGTCAAAAATGCAAAAGGTAATATAAATTTTATCAATACATAAAAAATCATTTCCAACATTACTGATATTTCCTATTAGTGAGTATCCGTTAGTGTCCGTTAGTATCCGTTAGTATCCGTTAGTATCCGTCACATTTTATTTAGTACATATCTTGCGTAATTTATTTAAGAATTTATTATGAATATTACCAGTTCTGCCAACGACGAATATTTGATAACTAGCTCAAATTTGCTGCTAAACATGTATTAGCGAAGAGAAATTGCAGCATTAGATTAACCAACACATGAAATTAAGATTGATCATTTCTAATATGGTGGCATGGCTTAAATTGGCCATTTTCGAAAATATCTGCTTCTTACAGATAGTCCACTCAATGACGCACAAGTCTGAAAAGAGCATTTAACATATGATAAAAAAAGAGGATAGATTGTATTTTAAAGTTTCAATTATAAATTTTCTTGAAAATACTATAAATATGTTATATGGCAATATCATAACATCAATAACAATTGTAGTATATATATACGGTTTAAGAAGAAAATATACCTTTTTATGGTGAAAATGATACCAGGGACAGTCCAGTCCAGTCACTGACGTCTTGACTGCAGTTAATTCTAGCGAAAAAATATAACATTTTCTATAAAAAATTATAGGTAGTTATTAATAGGCAGAGGGAGAACTCTTTAAGAGTATATGAGACAGAATACGTCAAGTCTTCCAACCTAAAATTAATTTTTTGTTTTGATCGGGTTGAAATTTTGCTGGACTATAGTCCTTGTGGACCTACATTAATTTATCAACCGGTTGTCAATATACAGTTGCCTGAAGTTTTCACTTTTTCACGTGTTTCTTCACCTTCACGTTCGCGTAACTTTTTTTATACTATCTATCCAAAAAATATAGGCACCTCGATTTTTGTACAGCTTTTCGAGAAAATACTTTACATATACTGATATATTTTGTCACTGAAAATAAATGATAAAAATACTGAAAAAAATATATAGCTTTGTTGATACTTTCTGTGCACGATTGTGAAGTTTAGAGCCAAAAATAAATAATTGTTAATATAAGTTGTTAACAAAAATGTAGGGAGGTATCATTTCCGAAACTAAGGAACGTACAGAGATGATTCTTGAAGCAAATTACACATTTTTGGCTTTTGACAGTGTTGTGTGTATTTTCAACGAGCAAAAAGTTGCACTTAGATGATAAAAAATTATTTTCTTCTTGGAAAAATACAAAAGACTTTACGATAATCGAGGCAACCACACTCTCGGCAGGGCGCTTTGCTGCCGTTACTACTACGCGTGCAATACGACCTTCTCTCGTACTCAGGCTGCTTACACAGGACCTAAGCCCTGATGCAAAAAAAGGGATACAATTGCCTCGATTATCGTAAAGTCTTTTTTATTTTTCTAAGAAGAAAATATTTTTTTAAACATTCAAGCGCAACTTTTTGTTCATTGAAAATACATGCAACATTTTCAGACGCCAGAAATGTGTAATTTGCTTCGAGAATCATCTCTGTACGTACGTTCCTTAGTTTTGTAGATGACACCTTCCTACGTTTTTGTTAAAAACTTATTAACAAATGATTTTTATTGGCTCTAAATTGCATCATCGTGTACAATCATCAGAAATCATCAGAACATTTTGAAACTCTGTATTAGTATTGCCAAAACCTTCACCTGTGACATGCATATTGTCTCAAATTTTTAGAATTTTTTTCTGCTGATTTTTTCAAAATCTGTACCAAAAGTGAAGTGCCTATATTTTTTTGATAGATAGTAGGGTGATCGGATTGGACTTTTACTATCGTGTTTTGGAAAGCTCTTTTCATTACTTCAAGACTATTATAACGATATATTTAAAATTTTGGTTTTTTTTTGTTTGCTTTGAAAATCAAAATTGAAATTGAAAAAAAAACAATTTAAAAAATTTTTTCTCTTACAAAAAATAGTTTTTTTATACTCTTTGAAATCATGTAGAAATAAAAGTCATGCTTAATGTGCCCAAAAATTATATTTAACTTTTTTTTAAATGATTATCTGTGCAGAAATATATAAATTACGTTCTATATTTCATCTCACCTTTTATTTTATTGGGGATGAGCGTAATAATCTAAATTGGACCAAGAAACCATTTGCGAACCACTTTTTTACTACATGATTTCACAGAGAATAAAAAAGCTATTTTTTGAAATAGAAATTTTTTAAAAATATATTGTTATAATAGTCTTAAAGTACATGAAAAGAGCTTTCCAACGCACTGTAATAAAAGACCAATTGGATCATCCTAAAAGAAGTTACACTAACGTGAATGTGAAGAAACGCGTGAAAAAGTGAAAACTTCAGGCGCCTGCGTATATTGACAACCGGTTGATAATTCAATGTATGGTTTAGTGGATTAATGTAGGTCCACTAGGTTTATATTGCAGCCAAATTTCAACCGGATCCAAGGATCCAGGGGCATTGAGTTATGTGCTAATACGGAAAATCGCCCGTATTGTATATTACAACCAGAGTGCTTCTACTATTTTAAAATTTCTAGAATTTTAATAAATTTAAATTTTATAAGTCAGCATCGCTTCATTTTTCAAAGTTTTTCCCGTATATATAAAATAAAACGGTTCTAACAACTTTTATGTTTAACCTATCCTCGCCCGCCCTGCAGTTCCCCAAACATGACCCAAAAATAAAAACAAATACATTTTCACGTATTATTGTTCATTTTTAGCAATTGCTATCGTCTTTTTCATACAAATAATTAATTATGGACAATTTAAATATTTCCCAGGACTTTTCAAATAATTTTTAATTGTTTAAATAAAGGTAGCTTACTCAAACAATTATTTATTCCAAAAAAATGAAAAAAACAAACATATTTTCTGATTTAAATGTAATAGTTTATCATTGTTTAAAGTAGTACATTTGTTTAAACATTATATAATTATTAAAACAAATTTTTGTTGTTTATTTACAACATTTCTAAAAATTGAGACGGAGATGTCTAATTTTTTCTCAAATTGGTTTTCTATTATACTTTTTGTTGAATAATTACATAATTTTAAAACAAGACATTGTCTTCTTTCTGACATCTGGAAACTGTATTCTGTAATTCTTTACTAATTTTAGTAAGTACTGTTTCTTATCCTTATTTCTCGTTATTAAGCAGTTAAAGTCCGATATTAATTTTATACCCTCGATAACACCTCTTTCAGCAGTATATCATTCACTAGTGAATTTACTTTTCTTATAACATATAATCATGGTAGAAAATAAAAAAAATTAAGAATACAATAACAAATACACTTTTATCAATGAAATTTTATTGTGAATTTAATTATTTATATAATGATGTGCCAAAAAAGATATAGGCCATCCATACTCAGTTTAAAGGAAAATTAAAAAACAATAGTTACTTGTATAAAAATCATAACATAAACCCGTGTGGAAATGCCCGGGTTAGCCCTGGTATAACAATGTTTCTGGTCGGGGACTGACCGGGCTATGTTTGTTTTTTAAGAGCCTAGCCGTACGCTGGTCAGAGACTCGCTAGACAAAATTGATGTCAAACACCCAGTCGGGGGCTGACTGCGCTCTGATCGGACAAATCTTATGATCGAATGCTCAGACGGTAGCCGGTCGGGCGCTGATTAGCAATATTAAAATGGTTAAACTTTGTTTATAATTAAATTACTATTTCTGATTTCAATAAGAAATGGATGCGTATACTCGCATGAATGTTCCACGCGTGGAAATAAATTGGGTGAATATCTTTTTGACACCACAAATTTTAAGGTTTCATGAGTTCAGAAATAAAAAACAATGTTTTATATCAATTTTAAACATTATAAAATAGTATGAAACACCTAAAAATCGAACCTTACACGTTCATAAAAAATTACAATTCCATGCCTTTTTTGTATCTCAAACGACTACGTGAAAATATTAATGTTGTCTGTGTGCTGAACGTATGGAATTTCATGTATTAATATGCTCCAATTCTACATTAAAAAGTAATCAAATTGATCCCCTAATTCAGTGACTGATACTCTTCACACAATTGAAACTCGAATTATTTAAATCTAGTAAAGCATCCATTGATCTTGTCCGGGCCACGGTTGGGCTCCCCAGCCAGTTCCCGGCCATGATCCATGGCCGGACGCTGGCCAGCGCAGCGTGACGATGCTGGTCGGATTTCGATCAAAAACCCCCGGCCACAGCCCGACTCACAGTCGGACTCCCCGGCCAGCTCGCGGTTTAAAGCTGGGCTTCCCGACCGTAGAATGGCCAGCCCGCGACTTAAATTTCCACCCGGGAGCTTTTAGTAGAATTTACAATTACGCGAAGTCATTCAATATTATGTTTAATTCAGAAAATGCGATTTGGAAAATATTTTTGGTAAAATAATTGTTGAAACCAATTATATTTTTTTGAATATTAAAAAAATGTTTAACGTATTTTTCCTATTCACTATGTAGCCAGTAAAATGATTGTATTTATTCTATTTTATTTCATTTTTTTCAAATTTATAGAAAAAAACTGTTTGAACAAATAAAAATTCTTTAAAAAATAAAGATTTGTTAAATATTAGAAGAAATGTATCAAAATTATTTAATTATTCAACAAATAGAGCATAGGACCAATTTCAAAACAAATTTGACTTCTTAGGCTCAATTTTTAAAAATCTTGTAAATAAACAATAATTATTTGTTTAAAAAACTACATTATGTTTTTAGAAAATTGACTATTCCAAGCAATGACGAACTATTTCATTTCAATCAGCAAATACGATTGTTTTTTACATTTTTCCAGAATAAATAATTCTTAAGTGATATTAATTTATTTAAACCATTAAACATTGTTTAAAAAATAATGAAAAATATTGAAATTGCCCATCAGTAATCATTTTGTATAAAAAAGATGACAGAGATTGATAAAAATTAACAATAATACGTAAAAATGTAGTTTTTTTTTTTGACATATTTGGGGTGCTGCAGGGGAGCTGAGAGTAGGTTAAAAATAAAAGTTATTAGTATGGTTTTATTTCGTAGATACTCCTCTACAATCCCTAAAAACTGGTGCATGTTTTGGTGAATACCTGGAGCATGAATTCATTTTTTCGAAAATCCCAAAATTTTCCCATGTTAATCAAATGGAATTTTGAAGTGCCCGCTCGAACGTGTTAATATTTGAATCTAAAAAAATTGAATGTATTTTCTCCGGAAAATCGCTGAATCACACCGATAAATGAATGTTTTTCGCTCTGCAACTGAAGCGTGTTATCCCACATCTCTATAGGTACAAAGTTCTGTGTCGAACGTGAGAGCGTACCTTTTTCATCTCGGCCAGTGCGACTATTGACAGTTATTGTATCGTTCTGGTGTTACATGTTGCGTAAGCCAGCCTCGTGCAGAGCCAAAAATGCACGAGTAAGAACCCGAGCCCCCCGACTACACGATTCGTTTTCGGTGGCTAACTGGCTATTAGGAGGAGTTTTTAATGAAAAAATTCTTTTAGCTTCCTAGCAATAATTAAAGTAAATGTTTTATTGCCAAAAATTAATTTCGGGAGATTATTTTCAAACATTTCAAAACATTACAAAAGATTTAAAAAATTAGCAAAGTATCTAAAAAAGTTTAAAGGCGATTTTTGTTTATTTTACAGAATTTAAAAAAATCAGTAAACATTCGAATGATTTTAAAAAATAAGAAGATTAGAAGGTCTGACAAGATTAAAAAGAAAAGAATTATTTTCCTAACAATAATAATTTAAACTTTAGAAGAGTTTCAGAACGTAGGATAAACTTATTTAAAAAACAGAACAATCTAAAAATTCTTGTAGAAGAAAAAAAGATGCGCCTGGAAATTGTGTACAATTGTCAGTCTTTAAAAGTAAAATTCTAATTATTATTATTATTACACCATTAAGCCATTTCCCTTTCGGAGTAGGCGTGACTCACTCGGTAGGGGAAAGGAGTAGTATGTGGAAGGGATAAACGTCACGAAGTCGTTATGTAAGATTACCCACTTGGCTCCATTAGAGGCCAAGGTCTTTTGTTTCAGGCGTCATTTTTTCTACTGACACTCTTTTTATCAACTATTTGCCGCCATATTTTCCTGTCCTGGCATACTTCTCTAGCTTCTTTTATGTCCATGCATTTTTTCATGCAGGCTCTCGTGTTTCTGTGATTTCTTATGTCTCTTCTAACTAGGGTCTCATTCACACATTCTAACCATTCTCTAATGATTTTTTAAAAATTACTTTCAGCACATTTCTTCTCAGGCTGAATCCCCGTTTTTAATCGCAAGAGGTCCAATTATTTTCAATAAAAATAAGTAATTAAATAAATTTTGAAAAATTCAAAAAGAAGATACATCCCTGTATGCTTATTGGTATAGCTTGCTTACTTAGAATAGGTTCTATGCAATTTAAAAAAAAAGTTTATTTCAAGTACATATAAAATTAGTTAAATTATTTCTAGAAATTGGAAACATTTAAGAATTGTAGTATTGAAATGCACGTAAAATTTAAGATTTTTGTATTAAATTTTGATAAGATATAATAGATATATATGTGAAATAAATAAATTATAATAAAAGTCGATAAACGAAGGACTTTCGCACTTTTTGTTTGAGAAAAGCAGATTCCTCAATTCTCAAGCGTGAATAGTAAGGGGACTGACGTCAATTAAACATTCATAATTAATGAAAGATTTTCATTTTTCCCTTAAGGACAATAGATTTATCATTTGATAAAAATTGTGTGCAAATTTTTCTTTGAAGGTGGTGTGGAAAGGACTTTTATTAAAAAATGTGTGGGATTTTCTAACAGACAACTGTATGAATTTCTGACCTTTCTTATTTTTATTTTTTAAGTGTATATTAATCTGCTTTATGTTCAGGGCAAAATCATGTGCTGAAAAAGGTAAAAAATATATATATTTCTGAAACTGGTCCATAAGGTTAAAGTACAACAGTTTGTTAACATTCTTGGATTTTTTTTTATATAATTTGAAAGGCGATTTTACATAGTGTTTTACTAACTAATGAAGATATTTTTACAATTTTGTAGTCTGATTCAAGTAGAAAAGTTGGCATGCTTTGCAACTGAGACTCCAATAGAACTCTTTTTGAGGGGTTCTACTTAGTTCATTCATATCCGATAGATGACGACATAAAAAAAGATCTGTAGTCGGTAACATTTTGATATATAATCTTAAAAACTGTCACATCTCATGTACATTATCTTCCTTTACAAAATTCGAAAGAATTTTCTAAACAGAATTTTGTTTTATACGTTCTTCTGAGGTCCAAAAATACAGGTCAAGTACTTTATCCAGATTTCTACTTCCAATGTTAATATTTTTAGACATGAAATGAATTACGGAGGATAAAGAATAACCTAAAATAAGAAATCCATATTTAAATAATAATAAAGAATAAAATTCACCATTTATTTTGTAGTATCTGAATATGCAGTCCGGGACGGTGCTACATAAATTAGTATCACATACGTTTCATATCATATTTATCAAGGTAGGTGATTCTCGCGTTTTAGACATATTTTAATCGAGTGCAAAGTGCGAAACACGTGATGAGAATGTATTCGATAAAGCTCAAGAAGCTTTCATAAAAAAAGGAAATTCACAATAAATAAATTTAAAAAAATATTATTGAACCTGCAGAGCAAAAATTCGAAAGATCAAACTGCGAAAAATGAACAGTTTTTCGATAAACAATTGTCAAAGTTTCAATTTTTACTTAAAATTAATTCAAAAAAATTTTCTTGCTATATTTGATTTTTCTATTTATTTGAAAGTGATTTCAAAACGTAGCAGTTGGATACAAAATCTCTAGTGAATTTAGTTACTAAAAAATGACGATTTCTATACTTGGATGTATAAGATATAAAAACACACCCAAAACATGCTGTCCATTGTTCTTAGTTTTTTTTCGAATTTTTGCTCTGCAGGTTCGAAAATAAAAAAAAAATTTTTAGATTTTTTCACAAAAAGCCAATTACTGTACATTTGGTGCGGGGTTCTTTGGGAGGATGTACAAAGACCGAGCACGAAGTGCGAGGTAAACACATTATCGAGCGCGAAGTGTAAGATCCAACAGAAAAAGGTAGACTTTTGATTTTTTAAACGAAAATTAATGATATTACATCGAGCTGACATTCTCAAAGGTTGTGTCACCTAAGAGGTAGATGCAGATTTTTTATTTTTTTAATAAAAAGTGTTACGTAAATTCAGACATTTTCCATCGTGCAATCCAAGGAACACATTGTTTTCTCGCTATAGCTTGAACATTTCTCGAAATAATCGAAAGAAACTCTAATAACATAAAAAAATAGTTTGTTATAAAAAGATACGCTTAGCCTACAATCAGTCCAAAAATGTAGATTCCTTCTGAAAATACAAAGGGTTTTTCGATTATGGAAGTAACCGGATTCACAGCAGGAGACATTGCCTGTGCTATACTGGAACTCCTATCAACTAGGATTTTCTGTCACTCACTCTTTTTATTGGGAGCACCTTCTCCTGGATAATCGGAAAGCCCTTTGTATTTTTCAAGAAGGAAAGTATTTTTTAAAACATTTAAGTGCAACTATTTGCTCATTGTCACTAAATACAACATTTTTAGACACCAGGAATGTGCAAATTGCTTCAAGAATTACCTCAGTACGTAACTGTAGTTTCTGAGATAACACCTCGCTACTCTTTTTTTTTTTTATTAACTATAACAAACGACTATTTCTGAGTCTAAATTTTACCATTTTGCACAGGAAGCGTAAAAGATATAATGTATTTTTTTGCAGATTCTTTATAATGTATTTTCAGGTAGTTTCAGCCATTTAAAGTTTAGTATTATAAAATGATCGTAAGATAATGGTACTATTTAAGCTTTCACTTACCAAGAAATAATTGGTAATCGATTGAAAATTTAAAAATTATGTATGAGTAAAGGAAAAACCTTCATCTGAAACATGTACTTTGTCCCATATCTTTAGAATTCTTTTCTGCTGAGATTTGAATTATTATCTGTACATAAACTGAGGTAATTAAATTTCTAGGGCAGATAGTAATATATAACACTCCACAAGGAAAGTGTCCACTTTGTTAATCGTGCCTTAGTAGATATGGTATTCGTGATTCTGTATACAAAGGTCAAAATGATTTATATTGGGATTTCGATGGGAAATCATTCTTCAATCTATGCTCTATTGGTTTACATTAAACATATATTCCGCAAGTAAACGGAAGTGGGTGAATTTGGTATCTAAAGAAAATATGTAGGGCTTATAGGGGTGAGTAGGTATTACTCTAATCTATTATTTTGAAAGAAAAAAAAAACATACACGATAAAAATCAGCGGATGTTTAAATTATACTTTAAAAAAAAAGTGTAATCATTAAAAACATAGATTTAAGTGTTTTTTTATACGTATCACATCCAAAATATTGCGGAAAATCTGAATGCATCAACACACTTTCATAAAAAATTAAAAATATTACTTAGGGTAAGTTTTTGCTGATTGAAGAAGAGGACGATTAAAAGCAGAAAGTTCAAAAATAATGTTGGCAAATCTTTAAACAAAAATCTTTTGAAATATTCAAAATTTCACTAACTGAATTCTACCTTCGTCATTTCGTATCACACTTCGTTCGTCAAAACACGCGGCTGTCCACGAGGGGGGAGGGGTGGGGTAAAAGTGGTGAAAAATTGTCCCCGTGGTCTATGGATAGCCCCTTATACCCCTATCGGCTCTAACAGGTGCACTTATTGCACTCGTGAAATTTCAGATGCGATTTAATTCTATTCCCCTGAATGTGCTTAAATGTCCTTGATTTCCTCGTTGAATTTGGTTACAATCTCTTGATATTACTTAGCTCCTCTTGACTTTATAGATTTATACTGTTAAAAATGCTTGTAATCTTTCCAGACTTTTACTAAACTTTTGTATAGTAAACACACATGTGTTGTAAAATATGTAGTAGGTATGATAAAAAGTTTTAGAATTCAATATTTAAATTTTATAATTCGATGATCAAGTAATTTTTACAATGAAACTATACTATACCATCTTCCTTAATGATAATTTCAACTAAATTTGTTATTGATACCACAATAATCGAATCAATCGAAGATTGGTCGATCGTTTTATAATTCAAAATAGTCCATTTGAATCGGACATAGACACATTCAATAATTTCGACTGTTAACTCCAATTCGCACCATAGGTATGAGAAAATTTCGATTGAACATACATTTTTTTCATTCTTTTTCATCGTTTTCAAATCGAATAGAAAATTTTGAGGTTTTGCTACTATATTTCATACGGAATAAAAAATTCGGAAATCAGTGGGCGAGTGAAACAAACCATACGAGTATATCGTAAATAAGACTGTCAGATGTTACGCATTTCCATTTTGAACATACATATATTCATAATTATATATTTATGAAATAGATGGCTAACAAATAAATAAAAAGTGGCATTTCAAATCGTAGTGAATCGGTCGTTTTTTCGGAAATGCCCAATTAAGATTGCGGATTCTCTAAGGCTTCCGAACGATTCAAATTTTTCAATCAGTTCTTTGTTTCTGGGTAGCTACTTTTTTCGGATAATGTTTCCTATTTAAATCATATTTTAATATATTAGGAAGAGTTTTGTAATGTGTTCTTCTGATTTCAAATGATTTTCAAATATGAAGCAAAATCACTAGAAACTTTTTAAAAAATTTAAGGAGATTCAGCAGAAATCAAGAACAATGATTCGTCTTGAATAAGCGTAAATTTCGAAATTGTCAACTTTATAGTTTGAGCGCACATTGGGTGCACTTCTGTGTGGGAGCCACATTTTTGCTTTTGCATATTTTTTCGTATCTTGCATAATTTTACTGCAAAACGGGGTATTTGATTTTTCATTATTTTTGTGTGATTAAAATTAAAATTTTAGATTATTTTCCTAAAATTCTTACGATGCTCTGGTAGGGCTTTCAAAAAGCAACGTTTTTCTTGTTACCATGTCTTCAGTCTACCCAATGACAGACACCGAAGTAAATTCCATTTTTTAAATCAGTAAGTCCGAAAACGTCGAGATTTGATGAAATCTGCGAAACTCATTTTTCACATAAAACTAATGGCTTCTAATTGAGATGAGCTGGAATCGAGTTGAAACATAACATTTCTCTTCACAATTATCCATAAAATACGAATGAACTATTACTTTTTAAATATATTACCCCCATAGGGCTGTTTTTCAGGGTCTCATAAAACCCCATAAGTATTTAAACAATTTATTATTATTTTTAACATGATTATTCCCTTTGCTTAATATCAGATAGTTGCGGTTTTTCTCTCTAAAATTTGAACTTCGCTTTTTTATATATGAAAAAATAATAAATAAAAATTACAGAGAATCATGTTTTAAACCATCTCTTTCTTTTTTGTGAATATTTTTATCCAAAATAAAACAGATATTTGTAAAATTGATATCTGACTTTCATTCCCTTTTTACTAGAGACAAAGTCAGAAATAATATTTACTAAAAGTGGTTACAGAATACCCGAAGCCATTTTCTGATTGCAGTAAGTCTACCTTTTTTTGTTTTGATCTCTTGTGTAAGATAGATTCTTTGTTTAAATTTATTTTTTCTAGTCTTGGGAAAAGAGCAAAAATAATTCAATCAAATATTTTTTAATATTTGAAAAATTATTCTTATTGAGGTTCACTTATTATTTGTGCCTAACTAAAAAATAAAAGCAAAAACAAGGATTTCAGAAAAAGCAACTTTGTGACATTACTCGAAAGTCTAAAAGAAGATAGTTTAAAAAAATAATAAATTTTCTAAATAACCATGTTTGCTGACTTGCCTTCATTATTTCCTCACTAAGTGAAAAGTGGACATAAAGTTTAAAAGTTCAAAAAAACTGCAACTTCTTAGCACTTTTCTAAGAGAAGATAGCTATAAAGAATACTAAAATTTTTAAACAACTATATTTCATGAGAAATTCATTAATAAAGCGTAACTACCCTTAACTGCATTTTATTATATTTCTGCAATGAAGTAAGATTCGCATGAAAAATAGAGCAGAAAAATTTCCTCACGAAGGTTTCAATTGAAAAAATGTGGGAAAATATGTATATGGCATTCAATAATAAAATAAAGTTTACGTGTTTTTGTATTTTCATAAGAAACTAATTAATAAGGGGTAACCATCCTTAAGTGCATTTTATTATGTATATACAAATATTAAGGAACATTATATTTTACATATAAATTTATATTTCTAAAAATACATAGATTATATATTTTTAACTAATTCAGGCCGTTGAATTGATTAAGCGGTTGTTTTCCTTATAATTTTCTTGTATAATCGTAACATCTTTTGAGGTAGCTTACCCCCATAAAATTGTTCGGCGAATGCATATTGAGAAATTTAGATATTTAAACCTTCCTTGTGAGGAAATTTTTCTGCTCTGTTTTGCATGCGAAACTTACTTTATTTTGCAGAAATATAATAAAATGCAGTTAAGGGTTACGATTTAATTTCTCATGAAAATGCAAAAAAACCGTAAAATTTATTTTATTATCACTTGCAATAAATATTTTTCCACATTTTTTTAGTTGAAATCGTCTTGAGGAAATTTTTCTGCTCTGTTTTGCATGCGAAACTTAGTTTATTTTGCAGAAATATAATAAAATGCAGTTAAGGGTGGTTACCCCTTATAAATTAATTTCTCGTGAAAATTTAAAAACACGTAAACTTTATTTTATTATCGCGTGCAATATATATTTTTTCCAGTTTTTTTTATTATTGGAAATCATGCCCGTATGTAAACTTTTAGTATAATTAAAAATCATTGTGGGGTAGTTTAACCCCTAAACATTTTTTTGTTCAAATTTTTCGAATAACATTTTTCATCTATTATTGTGAGAATATTATTCGAGTTGGTTTGATTGTGAAAGATTCGGTTATTATTAGAAGAAATTGTAACTATCTGAAATTATTGAAGAGTAAAATAGTTATAATCAATAATAATTTGTTTGAATAATTATTTAAGCTAAACTGAAATAATTATTTACTTTCTCGAAGTGAAAATTAGACTAATTACAAATTGGTCCAAAAGTGGAAGGTTTTTTGAAAAAACCGCGACTTTATAACTCTATTTTAGGAGAAAAGTTCTAAAAACAGTAATAAATTGTTTAAATAATTTAAGTAAGCATCAAATTATCAGTATAAATTAGTATTTAAAGTATTAGAACAAATCTGCACCAAAGCAAGAAAAAAATCATAATTAGCGCTAAAAACTCACAAAACCCATTTTTTCAATTAAAGTGTTTTTTATGATCCTATAAAACTGACTTATTGTGGTGATATTCAAAAACTCATATTTTATTTGCATTCTATGGCTAATTGTGAAGAAAAATGATTCACCTAATATGGACGATTCTAAATAAAATTTACAAAAGCATATTTTCTTCTTATTGCGAAATACGTGTTAAACTTCATTGGGTTCGGCGCTACCTCTAAATATAATTCAAGAAAAAAAATTTAGACTGCTCTATTGCAGATTAGAAAAACTGTTAACTACTGTCTATGTATTGACTTTTGGTACAAAAATTGACCTATAACAGAGCATAATCTAAGCAAATTTCAGAACTGCACGGCCCAGCCTTTACACGAAAACTAAAAAAAAAAAAAAAAGGAAATCATTCGCTCGAGAAATCATATACCTCTAAACATATAATACTGTGCTCCTCCCCTACGTTTCACTTGACTTTATTATTAAATGCCAACAAACTTGATTAATTGAAAATAATTTCAAAAGTACCTCCCCAACACAAATTCGGAGCACACTTTCCAGAGCTGCACGTTAGATTATGCTCTGACCTATAATTCTAAATTTTCTTGACCTGTGTTATTATCAGTCGAATGTTGACTCAATAATTAAAGCGAAATTTCAAATTATTAACTTTTTAAAAATTAATATACAGAATTCTTTAAATTAAAGCAAATATCACTGGTATTGTACCCTGAATGCACTTGTGTGTGTCGGGTTCCGTAGTCAAAGGGGACACATAGATTCACGATATGTAGGAACCCTCTACATCTACAATCCGAAATCCACAGCTACCTGCATTTTTAATTAGCTTTTACATGGGCTCGTTGCAGTGTTAACCATGGTCGAAGCTTTAATTAAAATGCAATCTCGTTGACGCGAGTAATGCTTTGTTTCACAACAAATATGTAAACGCGTCGACATTTGTCTCCTTCGCTGAGTTTCGTTTCGAAAATCCAACGCTGTATAAATTCTATCTGTGACTTTCTTTCCCGAGGAATTATTTTCGCAACGAGCCAAATAAAAAATTCAGGCGCAAATAAGAGTGAACGATTTAGTCCTGTGATCTATTTCTAGATTAAGTAAGGGAAGTTCTTACAAAAATATTTGTATTTAATAATTATATGAAAAACACAAAGAGTAGAGCCTCGGTGGCTCAGACAATAGCGCGTCAGGCTTCCTTGCGGAAGGACTGGGGTTCGATCCCTGGGTCGGTACCAATGGAATTTTTTTTTATTACGGTCTTTTATTTTCGGTCTATTCATGTACCTTAGAGTGAGTGAGCTTACTCCAGCAAGGGTCTTTTGTCCACAGGCATGTCAAAGTAAGGAAATTTTAAAACTTTTAATTTTTAAATTAGCGATTTAAAAATAGCATTATCAGCATCTACGAACTTTTCCGATTCCAATGATATATTACTTGCCTAGAAAAGTAAAAAATTTGAAGGAGTTTAATATCAAGAAACATCAGCTTTAAAGTCAATTTAATACTAAATACTTCTCAAATTTTCAACCTTTATAGACAAATTACATGTCTTTGGAATCGTAAAAATACGGAGATTCCAAATATATTACTTTCAAGTTACTGATTGCAAAATTACGAATTTTTTAATGTCACATTTTTTTCCCATTGTCTAACAAAGGACCCTTGAGGAAAGGGAAAGGGTCTGGCCAAGCTCGCAGGTACTGCCCTGAGAGTAGGTCACAGGGCAGCCAGGGCAGGCTACCCTGCCCAGGGCAAGCGCGTGCCGACCACTGCCTTAGAAGACTCATGCACTTGCGGCGCTTACGGGGGACTCCTGCATTAGAGCCACCTGCGGGGGACTCTTGCACTTGAGGCATCTACGATTCTGCGGGGGACTCTTCCTTGCTCGAAGATCGCGTGCCAATTTCGTGTAATGAACACACACACACACACACACACAAAACACACATACAGATACATAACACACCAGGAAAGTGCTTCGAATCTGTGCATCTAATCTAACTGATGACCTCAGAGGGATCGCTCCTATCACCCTAGCCTGCTAGGGAGGCTGCCGAATGGCAGAGTGGGTGGGAACCTCGTTACAGAGTAGGACGTCATTTACTGTAGGATAAGTACGCCTTACACCTGAGAGAGATATTCCCAGAACATTGCTACAACGAAACCCACTAAAGTCCAAAAACACTCAGCGAAGATGACCAGATTCGAAGTACTGCCTTGAGAATCAACATGAGTATGGCACAATAGGCTTCATACCTTGAGCACAAGCGGCGACCTCATAGGCCGCCCGCCCACATTACAACTAACACAAAGAGTATTGATATTTGCCCTGCAATAGTAACTTTTATAAAGTATATATAGTTATTTTATTGCCTATGGCAGTAAATAAGCCTTTCTATATCGATATCAAACACACACGTCGCCTCCAATATTTTCTGCTTGCGAGAATACCATTTTTCCGGATTATAATCTCACAATAGAGGAATCAGGCACTTTACGCACACTTTACGGGCACGGTATATTGCCATTATTATGCATGTGTTGCAAAATATACATTTTTTTCGAAGAGCTCAAGCGCAGTGCTATATTACGGTATACAGGAAAGATTATTTCTCGAAATCAGAGTACGCAAAGGTACAAAAGAGTATATTTTTGTCACTGCTCAATAATTAGCCGTTTTCCAGATTCTGTACAAATTGCAAAGTATTAAAACAGCTGTCGAACACCTTTAAGAATAAAACCTAACAATTGTAAGTAAAAAAAAAAAAAAATAAACAAAACTAAAACGTCAGAACTTAAAAACCAATATAGTTTAAGCAGTAGCAACAGAAAAATTATGTTGGTAGTTAATTGAAGAATTGGGGCTTATCTCATCAGCATTACACAGGTTGTAGTATGTTCTGGTACTTTGGCCGTGGTGAAGGCGTGGGCGTTTGACATATTTTGTTCTGAAAACCGACAGATCAGGAGAATATACTCGCTATGTGATAAGGGGTTGGGGGCACCCTCTGTTTCTGACGTGGAGATTAGTGTCCGCCATTGTGATGACGTCACCATAGTTAACACGCATTCAAATGTAGTTGGAGAACAATTGACGAGAAATCGTGAATTTCTTCTCTTTATACACTCTAGGAATTGAACGCCCCCACCCACAATTAGGGACGATGGCCACCCGTTAGGATCGATTTTTATGGACAGCAGGGTACCTCGAAATATCATCGAAGGACATTATGCTTCACTTAATAGTCCTTTCGTAGACAGTGCCGTCGTTAAGACAAGTCGACGGCACTTGACAGATGAATATACCTGGAACAATGGCACAAGCCAAAAATTAAGGGCATTGTTCTAACTTTGGATCGGTATAGATGGTAGCCCCGTTGCTCGTTCAAAAACTATTGTTGTAGTAGAATTATCATGCACTTCAGAAGCCTGCTGAGTTAGATGTAATGCATCGTTTTTAGCTGTACTTGGAGAAGATAGATAAGAATCCAGTTAATGCAGATAAAAAAATTTACTGTTTCAAATCAACTATAGCTTCGACTTTATAACTGATTTTGCAAACCATTCGGTCCTCCCCGTGTGGAAATAACCCCATTTGGCCCTGTTACAAGTGGGGCGGGGGCTAGTCGGGTTATTAATTTTAACAAAGTACCCAGTCGGTGACTAATCGGGGACTAGTTGGGCTTTTTGTTGTCAAAATTTTAGTCGGGGCCTGGTCGGTGATTGGTCGAGGGCTAGTCGGGCCTTTTTGTTCACTAATTTCCATGCGGGTAATCTTCAGGCTCTGGTCGGGTTATTCCTATGTTTAAGTTTTCGGCGAGGTCTTATCAAATGAGGTAATATCTAAAAAAGCGTAATGATTTTTTTATTTTAAAACACTAAGAATATATTTAACAATACTTTTTTAATTTTTCAGTTTTCAGAATAGCCTGATCTTACAAGTTTTTTGTTTCCATAAGAAAAAGTTTGTAAGCTCAAACCTGACTTACATATTTAAAAGGCATTTTCTTCAAAGAAGTTCTTATTTATTTACCTATATTAAATTCTTTAAAAAAAGTAAATTCGATTCTCCCAAAGAAAATGGTTTTCACGATGATTTCCAAAGGCTGAGTATATATCGACTGTATTCTACTTTGCGAGTGTTGTTTCTTCAGGTATACTTACACGGAAATATAAAGCACTGTAGCAAAGTAAAACACAGTTGATATAAACACTCTGTTTTTGGAAATATACGTTAAAACTATAATTTCTGCGGGACAATTGTGTTATCATATGACCCCTACTAGTTATGATCAGGCCCCAACTAGGATAAGTCGGGTCACCTGACTAGCCCCCGTCTAATTTATCGTGACGCTACTGGTCGGAAGCTAGTCAGATGACCCGACTAGCCCCCGACTTTAAGTGGGGTTAACTGGTCGAGAACCAGACTACTTCCCCATTTGAATTTATACACGGGTCTCGCCAGGCTCGCTTGAATCATACATGGTCTTGTTTACAGCTTCTCTTTCGATCACTGAAGTTAAGCATAGCTTAGTTCGGTCAAACTCGGATAGGGGTCTCTGTACTAGATTAGGTTTCAGTTTTTAAACTGGTTTCAGCCTCTTACTAATACAAATCCATGAATGCCGATTTTAAACTTTCTTTGTATGTAATAAATCAAATCAAAGATATGTTTTCGATCCAAAAATTACATTAAAAGACAGTTTTAAACAGGCAAAAATAAAAAATTTACACACAAATGTTTATGAAAATAATGATTACTTACTCATGTCATGAGTTCATTAATAAGAATCAGCTCTTTGTAAAACATCTACAATATTATTGTCAAGAAAAAATAATGTTTCATGTTAAAATACTGTATAGTTGAGAATTGGTTTATAACAGAAAAGGTGAAATAAATGGCTATGTCTAGTCCAGACATGATCAAGCTGGAGAAATTCCCGCCAGCCACACATGTATTGCGCTTCCCACTATTTCGGCTGGAGAGCGAGAGTGGTGGTAAGCCCGTGGCTAGATGCCCCCCTCTCCTACCCAAGCAGCACCGCAGATACGAAATATCTGTTAGGGTGCTTGGGGCGACTAACTTTCCAATATAAATTTGTAATGGTGACTAGAATTTTAATTATTTTATTTCAGCATGCTTACATTTGTCTACAAATAATGTAATTCAAAGGAGAAATGTACAAAGTATTTATGTCTGCAAACTTTCAACATTCTTCTCATCATCACTCACCTGTAAAATTACTTTCTCTTTTTTACAGCATTCCTACAGTAAAATACACCTGACTGCTGTATAAAAAAATATTACCTGCCTCAAAATATTACCTATCTTGATGATATGAAGGTAGTTGGACGATGAAAACTGTAAACGCCAACCTAACCCCCGGCTTAAAGTCTTAAAACTTAGGGACTTAAAGTAAATTCTGAAACTTAAACATATCAACGTAGTGGGCTCGAATTCAATTTCGAATATTGTATCTGAATCTGAATTTATTGATACGGGATAGGATTCAGATTTTTTAATTATATTTCATTTCTGTAATGTACATTTCTACCTTGTACATGATGTTAATAAATTGTTATACTGCAAAAAATATCATCCAATATTTCTATACATCATATGCACAATGTAAAAAACGGTGATACTAAAATATTCAACAATGCACATTTGTACAAAAAAGAAAAACTTTGTACAATTCTCTTTTTAATTACATTTACTGTCAAAAAATGTAAAAATACTCAAATAAAATAATTAAAACTCTAGTCACTATTACAAATTGATATTGAAACGTTAGTCGCTCCAAGCACCCTGTCAGATATTTCGTATCTGCGGTGCTGCGGAGTCAACCACCACTCTCGCTCTCCAGCCGAAATAGTGGTAAGCGCAAAACATGTGTGGCTAGCGGGAATTTCTCCAGCTTGGGCATGTCTTAAAATTATACAATAAATACAAGTAACATAGAGGCAAGTTGGCGAAAAAGACACTCTCTTTAGTTTTCATAACCCCCATATAAACACCGGAAATTAAAAAAATTTGAATTCGAATTTGAATAAAAAAAAATAAGAATGATAAAAATATTTTACCAAATCTGCTTGATGCGCGGAAACATTCTAATCGCGCGCTGCACGCGGCTTGCTAATTTGAGTGCGCGTATGGCACACGTGTGTTTGTTCTCGCGCTTCACGCTCAATAGTGTATTTCGCTAATGCTAAGCGCTTGGTATTTGCTCTTCCTCCGCATTTTTGCACAGACCTTTTAAAATTAAGGGTCAAACCATCGACAACTGTATTTTGGTGATTGTGAATTATCTTTTGTTGAAGCTCCTTCAGGTTTAATTAACACATTCTCAACACGTATTTCGTGCTTCACACTCGATTTTACCAAAAATGTGGACTTTTCTACGTTATGTTCAACACTATCATATCGAATGTATATTACATTTATTTCTGTACCTCGGCCTAGAATTTCTTATTCCGGTATGGCAAAATAAAGTTCACAATATAGAATATGCATTGATATTGGAACAGAAGTATTTTCATTGTCCAATCTTTATAATTTAAGAAAGTGCGCATCCTATTAAAAAAATTGTTATCAAACATTTTATTGCAACTTGTATCTCTTTTCTATAAATTAAATTTTTTTCCAATGTTGCTTTCACGTTTCCAAATAAAAATACGATTCCTAGCGCAAACTGATTGAAAGAAAGTTTGTATATACAATTTAGGCGAAAGTTAAAAAAACCAATTTATGATTTTTCAATTATTTTAAGTGCAAAAAAAATCTGAATTTTCGATTTATCAACAAAAAACAATTATTATGATAGTATTTGTAGGGTTTTCAAAAACCAACGTTTTTCTTCTCTTATCTTTTTTTATATCGTGCGTTGTCTCAAAAATTTCGAAAGTTCTGTCACTTTTTATACTTTTAAACAAAAATCTACAGATCCGCGCACAGGCCGACACACACCCGTGCAGAAATTTTGGTGGGGCTCCGGTCGGGCCCCAATCGGGAAAAATGTTGGCCTGATATCTGCTGTATTGCTTGCATTTATCGATAAGAGTTTGCATTTCGAAGAAAACCATTATGCTTCGACAAAAAATGTTCTAATTCAGAGCTATTACACACAGAAATCAATTTTAATTATAAATATTTTTGAATCTTCTTAATATTCTTTTGGAATGATTTTTATTTGACTAATGCACATGGGGCGCGTGAAGTGAGATTTGAAAAGTGAGGTTATGTCCGAGAAAATATAGAAAGCATTTAATCTATAATATTACCAACCCGGAAATTCATACATTTAGTATAAAGTAATCTCATTACGGATTCATTACGGATACAAGAAATCTCACTAACAATTATGTAATTCCGAAATCGCAATCTACTTTTTGCTTTTGGCATTTTAAGTTCAATTAAAGAAAAACAATATTGCGACGATAATAGAAAACTTGACATAATCTTGTCTAACCTAACCCGACCCGACGTGGTACTGACGCGAGCCACACCATCTGACCCCTTGCGACCACATGTGGAAAATTCGATCGGGCCCAGATCAAAACTCTGGAATAAGTTGGGCAATTTCTCCACGGGCAGGCAGTCACATAGACACATTCGCGAAAACCTTTTTTTCGGATTCAAAAGGTCCCAAAATGTGAAGATTTGGCAAAAAAATTCAACTAATAAAGTTAGTACTCATTATTTTTTAAATTATAATTCACGAAAAATTTGTAAATGCGCCCACCCCAGCTTCTTAAATTTTTGGTGTCATCGATATTGAACTGAACTCTTGGCCGAAATAGAAATTTTAAATTCGGCAATATTGACCAAAATATAAAATTACGTTCAGCAACATTTTCAGATGTAGACAATTATAATCCACCATCCCGTATAAAAATGGCCCCACTTGGCCCCAATAAAAGTCGGGGGCTTATCGAAGAAAATGTTTAGGCAATGTCCCTAGGCGGGGACTGATCGGTGGCTAGTTGAGATCTTTTGGTGAACATTTCAAGTCTGGGCCTGATTGGGGACATGATAGAGCTACCTCAAAAAAAAAAAATTAATCCTTTGTGTAGTCTTTTTTTATGTCAAAATTCCTAGGCGGGTTCCAGCCGAGATCTGGTCCGGCTATTCTTGTTTTAAAGTTTCTGAAACAGTGTTATATATAATGAGTTAATCTGTACAAAAGCGAAATTATTTACTTGTTTTTAATTAATAAAACGCATTTAATCAACATTTTCACAAAAACCTAATCTTGTGATTTTTTCGTTTTTATAAGATAAAATGTGCTTACTACTAATCGTCGCCACTGCGAGCGGTAGTGTCGATCTTTTCTACCCTCAATTTCAATCTGACTCGGCCGAAAAAAATAATATTGAAATAGCAGGGGAACAATTAATTATATGTGAAGGTAAGTTTATTCTTATTGTTAATGTAATACAGTAGAGTTAATTCGATTTCTCTAGCATACGCGTACAAGAATCATTGATGGAGAATGTATAATGTTAATACTTTTTGTATAAAATACTTGAAAACGAGAATTAGAATTTTAGCCTGAACAATCCGAACTCTTAATTTATTTCATGCAAGAAGTTTTAACATTATAAATAAGAAATAGTTCCCATCTATGGCCGTAGTTCTATATTTTAAATAAAAAATTGAAAATTTGGAAAACACGAAAAATATCAAAGTTCTTATTTTATTTATTTATTTATTTTTTTCTTAAAATGAAAAATTAAATTTTGAGGTTAGGATTTGTATCCAACAGTCGGTAAAATGTCAAATAAATTTAACAAAATGAAGTGCAAAATTGATTCTTCAACTATGTAGACGTTATTCTATTTAAAAGAGGAAAATCAAATGCTCTTTTAAAACTATAATAATTTCTGTTTTAACAAAAAGTGTCTTATTAAAAATATTGTTGCCGTTAAAAGTGTTCTGAATCGTATTTTTCATTAAAAAAAATTTGTGTTTGTGTTTGTAGTCTTCATTTATTTAATTTTTAATAAAGATTAAAATAAACTATGATCGACTGTCCCGAGGA
>NC_046662.1:98975779-99009198 GCF_010883055.1 Belonocnema kinseyi
AACTATATTCTTCGTCCCTAGAATGTCGTTTCATTGTTACATAAAGATACATACATACAATACTCGACTAGACCCCGACTGGGAAAAGTCGGGTCGACTGGCCAGCCCCCGACTAATTCCCCGTGCCGAAACTGGTCGGGGACACTAATCAGTAGTCCGGACTAGCTCCCGACTTAATGTAGGGCCAACTGGTCGGATATTTTCTTTGAAAAATTATATAATTTTCTGAAGATCTATAGGCTACGCATTTTTTTAAATAATAATCCTTGGGGTTTAAATTACTATTTTGTGTTATTTGTATCATTTTCTATATTTTTATTTTTATTTACAATAATATTTTCCAATACCCGTAGGTACTGATTAATTTAAATAAAAGCAAATATTCAATCCCGGTACTATTTCGGATCAAATAGCTGTTCCGCTTTATGCAAAAAGGCTATTTGACTGGAATTCTACACGAATAGCCATTCTGGAATGGGTGGGCTATTTGTCTGAAATTATTGACTAATAGACACTCTTTAGATTCATTAAACGCTTTTTTATGCACGTTAAAAATTGATTCGTTGACAAATCGCAGATAATAATCATAAAGTTTGTCCAAAAAGTATGGCTTGTAGCTTACTTTAAATAGCAAATTAAACAGTCAGTGGAGAGTTCAAATGGATACATGGAATTTTTCAGGGCTTCTGGTCATCTGACTAGCCCCCGACCAGTAGCGTCACGGTAGATTAGTCGGGGGCTAGTCAGGTGACCCGACTTATCCTAGTCGGAGCCTGATCGGGTGCTAGTAGGAGTCATATGATAATACATCTGCGTGGAATATTAACCAAACTCCCAAAAAATTTGTGGAACATCCCCTAAAAGTTTGTCAAAATACTTATTATTTACGGAAATCTCCATAAACTTATTTGGAATATTCAAAAGTTCTCAAATTTACCCAAGATTTAATGGGGAACATATCCTACGCTTCAAAATGCATAAATTTATGTAACTAGAATTCCCCAAAATTTGTGGAATATCAATTTAAAAAACAAAAATTCAGCTGGAACGCAGCAATGGAAGAGCTTCACTCTGAAAGAACCGCCATGTTGGTCACGGTAGTCTCTGCTCCAGGTAATTATGCTTCGTTACTTGAGGACTGCTGTCTTAAACACTCGACGCATCATTTCTGTTGGCGAGAGTCAAAATCCGAACTGTACCGTGCTTAATAGTTTACGACTAGGATAATGCTCTTCACTGATTAATCAAAAACTTTTTCTCTTTCCAATTTCAACTACATGAAGTATTAGACGTTATTTACATATGGCAAACCTTTCAGATCAATTCAAAAATGAACATCTGTAAAAATTTAGTCTTATGACTTTCGGCAGAATTTTCACCTACATCTATATGTATTTTTTCTAATATGGATTTTCTTAAAATTCCAAACAAAGGTATTTATAAATGTTCCTAGAAATTCGCAATTTTCTAAAAAAATACTACACAAAAATAAGATTACGTTTTTTTGAAGATTTTGATAGTTGTTTTTATAAAAAGTTGATTTTCGTACAAAATTATTAACTTAAGAATTATTTATTAAGTATATTTGAGATGAATTTAACATTAAGAAATCTTTTCTCCAAAAAACGGTGTAAAATTATTGTTAAATATATTCTTAGTGTTTTAGAATAAAAAAATCATTACGCTTGCTCAGATATTACCTCATTTGATAAAACCTCGCCGAAAACTCAAACATAAGAATAACCCGACCAGCGCTCCACTAGCTCCCGACCAGAGCCTGAAGATTACCCGCACGGAAATTAGTGAGCAAAAAGGCCCGATTAGCCCTTGACCAACCACCGACCAGGCCCCGACTGAAATTCTGACAACAAAAAGCCCAACTAGTCCCCGATTATTCCCCGACTGGGTACTTTGTCAAAATCAATAATCCGACGAGCCCCCGAATAGTGCCCGACTTGTAATAGGACTAAATAGGGTTATTTCCACACGGGTTGATGCAGTAGTGTATCTATATTTCGAGAGTTATAATTGAATTCAGAATTGACTGAATGCATATAAAATTTCTCATATCGCAAGGGAAAAAATTGACTGTCTTACAGAATTGTTTTTTTAAATTATGAAAACCGATTCGATGTAAGGACATCATAAAACAAAAAAAAACTCATTGACAACGAATTTGGAAAATTTTAATTCTGAAGATGTGCGGAATATCTGTGTGATAAGGTGTGAAACTATCCGTAATAAAAATACAATTCTTATTTTAGTCTTACAGCTTCTTTATTTTTTGCTGTGAATAAATTTCAAAATTGATTCTGCCCCCTGGCGGACCAAAGGAACCGAATGGAGCTTCTGCAAAGTACCCGTAAAGACCCCATTGGGTCCCCATGCGGTTCCTTTTAAAAAAACTTGAAAAAACAGCAAAATCAACTTTTAAATTGTTGAAATTTGGATTCTGCGTTAAAATTCCCTATAGAAGATCACGGAATAATCACAATAGTTTTTTTGCAACGGTAAAATGTTTAAAAAAATTTAAGACGTATAACGCCTGTTGACTGCTACTTACAGGCGATGCGTTTGCAGTGAGCAGTCAACAGGCGTTATACGTCTTTTATTTTTTTAAACCTTTTACCGTTGCAAAAAAAAACTATTGCGATTATTCCGTGCCCTTTCGGTAGGGAATTTTAACGTAGAATCAGAATTTCAACCATTTAAAAGTTGATTTTGCTGTTTTTTTTTCTTAGTTTTTTTAAAAAGGAACTGAATGGGGACCCAATGGGGTCTTTACGGGTACTTTGTAGAGGCTCCATTCGTTTCCTTCGGTCAGCCAGTGCCATCATAGCAGAACAAGTTTGATTGAAAACCGAAAAACGTGTATTGTTTCCTGGGAGTCAAATTATAAGAATATTTATCACACCAAAATTAATTTTTATTTATTAAATTTATTTGCTCAATATTATTAGTCAAAACAGATAAACTTTAGTTTTAATGAATATTTTATTTATTTTCAAAGTTAAGTATACAAAAAGTAGTGTTTTGTTTTGTTGATCACCGCAAGCGATCCAAAAGTTAAACGACTTATCTTAAGTACAATTCAATGTTTATAAATCTAAGCTATTATATTATATGAATATCGTAATATTCATTCTTCAATCTTTAAGCCATTCTGCCCCCTCTTAAGCCCCTGTGATAATGCAGCCCGCTATGCACAGGTGAACGATACAGGTATTCATTTTCAACAAGGAATTACAATTATTTTTAATTTTCAAATGATGTATTATAAATAATTATCCATTGTATTGTATTACTAAATTTATGAACATTTATTTCGCTTTCTGTTAATAAGCATATACGTAAATATACACGTAAATAATAATGACAATAAAAATGAAAAAAAAATTGTATTTTATTTTCTATTTTTTTTCTACTTTTATATATTATATTTTCCTATAATAATATTCGACGAATACAAACCATGGAAAAAATATTTTAATCAATAACGAAAGCTTCCAAAGTTCCACTCTTTCGATTCCCTCAAGCATTGATCCTCGCACCTATAATACCTCAACCCGACAAGCATCGACGTAATACCCAGTTAGGCTGGTACAGGCTGGTCCAAAAGGTTCTTTCACAGATTTCCTGGAACGAAATTGGGCCTTACCGACCGTCGATAAATCGCATGACTGTTCAGTGGATTTCGAGGCTAAGTAAAATGTTGGGCCTTACCGACCGTCGGAACATCCAGAAACAATTTGATAACTTCTATATTTTGGGCCTTACCGGCTATTGGTAAATCGTAAAGTGAATGTCATTGAAACATAATTAAAACTTGGAGTCCTACTAACGGTCAGACAATCTTAAAACAATTAGTTAGTAATACTCAAAATTGATAATTTTCTTTAGAAGCATTTATTATACAATTATTTATTATAAATATATGCTGTGAACAGCGGATTCTAAATTCTTCTTCTAGGCTTCAAGAGAAAATAAATTATTATAAGTTACAATTAAATATTCTAATAACCAGATTTATGGTCTTTAAATCGCTATGCTTTAATTTAATTTATTTATTTCAAAACAAACCAATTAAATTAATACTATAATCATTCATGAAGACAAAATATAAAAAGGTACGAATAATTAATTAACACAAATCATTGATAATATTATAATAATACTATTAAAAAACATAAATATGTTATGAATAAAAATATGATTCTAAAACCTTATAAAATTTTATGTTTTTTACTCTCTCTACAATTAAGAAAGAATGGAGCATACGTTCAGAAGGGTTTCGATGAAGACTCGATGTTCGAAGTTAGTGGAATCGTGGAATTAGTCGCCTGTTAAGCCCGATAAACAGACAACATGCCCGAAAACAGTTTCACAGGATTAGAAGTTATTATGACTGTATAGTAGGATTCACATCGTTGCAGCAGTCAGGACACAACAGACCTCAACTAAGAACAAATTTGGTTTTGGTTTTGTTAAATGCTATAATGCTAGCTATAAAACTTTTCTATGGTGTTTCCACTTTGTTTTTATTTATAATATTCAATGCTGCTCATTGCGTGAGCACTTTCCTTCCTCTTAGCAAATATATTTGCTTTCTCACAGAGAATGCATCTATGATTTTTGTAAAGTAATAGAACAACTATAGCTATAAAAAACGTTTAAAATAAATATTCAGGCAACATTGTAGCTGTTTTTTACCTCTCTAGAAAATGATAACATTTTCGTTTTTTATTCATTTAAAAATAAATAGGTATTCACAGAAAATATAAAATTACAAAACCATAAAAAACTGAAAAAAGCGGCTAATAGGTAGACCGAAGTTCGGTGAGCGTATAGATCAAATATTTTCTGTGTACCTAGAACCTAGACAGTAGACATTTCACTTTTTCAATGCACCCTTTGAAAAAATTGGTTACTTCCATGATGTGAGTATAGTATCTCTGTTAAAAGAATCCCTATCAACTTCTAACATAATGATTTTATTAAAAAATTTATCATATTTTACAATAAATTTTAAAATATATCTATCAATTTTTTAAACTAGTGTCTCACTTTTTTTTTATATTATATGTATAATTAGTTCAAAATGTATAGTTCAATCAATTCGTCTTGAATCAAGAAGTCTTCTATTCTTGCACGGTCTTTGGATTATGTTGATGAAAAGAAAATTTACTGTAAAAAAGAGCTTTCGGTAAGGTATCTTTTTTAGCATTGCATCAACTTTGAATTGTGTTAATGAAAAAAGGTCTACTATAAAAAACCAAGGTTTAAAATATTAAAAAGTGCTATAAATTTATCTGAAACTTCGTTCAAATTATCGTGTTCAAAAAACTGTGGCGACCACAGAACTATTCGGAAAATTTCTTAGAAAATTCCCTTATATATTATTTAATTAAGAAAACGTTTAATAAAACAAATAATTTTTTTCTTCAAAATTTTCACGATTCCAAAGCTTCCTCTACATAAATAGTAAAATATTATAATTAATTAACTACTTTATAGTAGGAGCCATATATTCGTTTATTCAAAACTGTTTCCAGAATCAAATCTCAGAATATAATAACATAAACAAATTTAATTCTAAATTAAATCGTATATGGAAGAAATCAATTATATTAGAATTACTTGATCTCTTGAGCCAAACTGTAGTATTTACAAGTTCAGATTTCCTATGCGAAAGACACATTATTTCGTTTCTCTCGTCTCCAAATTAATTCAAGTATGTACCATTATTGGTAATGCTCTACTTGCGAACTATACACACAGCTTCGAAAATGATAGACGAGAAAATATTGGCTGGAGTCACTTTTTTTAGACTCCCTATTTTCACATGGGATGCATTTCTCTTTCACCTTCAAATTTAAAATCGATCCTTAATTATTTAAAATATATAAATCAAATGTAATGAAAATATTACGGACGAAATAGAATTGTAAAATAGTTGTAGGTTTAACAAAAAGTAGCCGCGGATATAGAATGTATAGGTATGAAGAAATGTATAGAAGCAATGCCAGAAAGTCCAGAATTCGCCCTCAAAGGGTCAGCTTCTGCTTGATAGAAGGGCGATTTTAACCAATCAGATGCGTGGGTTGGCCACCCCATTCATCTGACCAATCGAGACACTCGAGAAGACTCGCATGCTTATTTCAAACCCACACCTACGTATCTTGAACGAAGTCAACACCCACAATTATGATCGTAAAATGAATTTAATTAAACTTTAAACGTCATTTTCACACGTTTAATCAGTATTGAATCGATCTAAAATAATTGCATGCGCACTTATATTCATGAACAAATAGATAAAAAAAATGTATTTGTTATAAACAAATTAATGAGCAAGAATAAGTTTTTCGTCGCAATATATGTAAAATTAATATTTCATTACGAGTTATTATATATTAACTATTTTTTAACATTATTAATAAATTTAATATACAAATTAACTTTTTAGCTTTTATTGAATAGATAGGTTTTCGGCTTTTCAGGGAATCGACTAAAAATTACTTTTCAGTAGAAGTTTTTGCATCAATTTATTTCCTGGTCAAGAATGTTATTTTTTAAACAATTTTAATACACAAATTCACAATTAATCAATTTTTAACGCATAGACTTTGTTCTTTCAGCTATATTAAATTTTAGTATCTCCACAATAACGCCCTACACGCATATTAATTATCAGCAAGTCAACAGTTTTTCGTTTAAATAATTTTATGAACAAATTAACAGAAAACAAAATACAAAGAGATCAATTGAAGAGCTTCGAATAAAGAAGTCTTCTGTATCATTGTATGACGTTTAAAATATGTTAAAGAAACAAGTTTTTATGTTAATCTTTTCTGTTCATGCATCAAGTTTAAATTATTTTAATGAATAAAGTTTAACTATAAAAAAACTGATTTTTCGAATATTATAAATGACCATAACTTCCCCACTCTTCAGCCAAAGGTCATATTGTAGGTCGATTGATTAATCTCGAATATTCGAGTCCTTTCTATTCTTGCGTTAACTTTAAATTTTGTGAATGAGAAAATTTTTAACACAAAAACCGATTTTTCAATTAATATAAATGACCATAACATCCTTATTCATTAGCAAAATGTTTCAATATTAAAGGTCAAACGTTCACGCCGAGTCAAGGAATCTTTTATATTCTGTTAGGAGCAATTTTTAATTATGTTAATGAAAAAAGTTTTACTATGAAGGAATGATTTTTAAAATATTATAAATTGCTAACAAAAAAGACAATAGAGACTTTTGAAACTTTTCGGTCAGTTTTGAGATATCAGTGTTGAAAATAAGCCTTCAAAATTTCATACATCTATCTGTCAACATCTTTAAGTTATCGTGTACAATGAGGTGTGACATCCACATCCACACACACACACACACACACACACACACACACATTAGAACTTGTTTATCAAATGATTAGTATATAAATTGACATTCCGATACATTTTTTTTGATTTTCTTTAATTCGAACATTTTCTTCGTACATTTGTATATAGAAAAAATTTTCTCGTCTGATCAATATAGCAGATATAAATTTGGTGTGAATTCGATCTCGGGGGTTGCACTTTGTTTGTATTTAAAATTTTATGGTGCTCATTTAATATTTATTTCCTCATAGAGGGAGAAAAATAAATACTAATAGGTCTTGAATCGTGGAATCTTTTCATTTCTGACATCACCGTTTAATTATATCAAGAAAAACAATTTTACTGTTATCAACAATTTAAAAAATATTATAAATGATCATCGCTTCCTTATTCTTGAACAAAATGTAATAATATTATGGTAGTGTCTACGTATATCGAAATTTCCGTACAAATATGGGTGTGTCTAAACAAAAACCCGGCTATTTTTACTTAAGTCTCGGTACAAATAGCCCCTTTTCCATATCCCCCTATTCATACCGAAAAACAGTCCGGCTATTTGTACAGAAATGTCGGTAAACGTAGCCACGGCCTAATATTACAGGCCTTCAATTTATCTCAAAGCAAGGAATATTTTTTATTCTTGCATCAACTTAGATTTATGTTAATGGAAAAAGTTTGAATATAAAAAACCTATTTTTAAAACCCTTTTAAAGGGCTCAAAAATTGGACTGAAAAGTTTTGAAATCGTTTAGTTAGTTTTGAGACAATTGCTTAGAACATAGATAGATGAACGTTTATTTTTCGGCCTGCTGGCCTTGAAAAATTGACTTACAGAGATTTTCTTAATTGAGAAACGTTCGTCTTTACGAATGAAACATTTTTCAAAGTTTCGCCGTCACAAAGCTTCATATTTACGTCTACGAGAAAGCAAAATGAATGAAAAGCAACAATGAGGAGAGTAGTTTTTAAAAATTACGATGTCACTACTGCATTGAGACATTTTCAGAAAAAAATTTATCGATCAAAGAAAATGTGGAAAATGCCTGGGAATTAAAATGATAAAGTTTTCAGTTTTTTTGCAAATACCCATAAATTCAATATTATTACTTTAGTCAGTCATCCATCTTCCTTACTGTCTGCATTTTTATTGCATTTTTACTGCATATTTATCATTATTTTATAATCAATTAATTCTTATTTCGAAACTAATGAAGAGATTATAGTGTAAATCTTAATTTGATTAATAAAGATGAGTTGGTTCGATGCGTGAACCGTAAGATCCTTCAACACCTCGTTCGTATATTATCACCTAGCCCTGATGTAGGTGCAAGGGGCCTAGGGTGGGGGAGGAAGAAGGGTTGGGGTCTTTGGGTTGGTAGATAGCTGTAGTAAACTCTGTCTTTCTCTCACCCTCGAACTCGTTCGCTTCTCTCACCCGGACAGATAATAATGATGAAGTTCGGTGTCCGTGTAGCCGAGTGGATGGCGAGACCGGGAGGGTTGAAGCGGGCGGAAGGAGAAAGGCAACTCCGCGTCCGGAGGGGGTGGGTTATACATTTGAGTACATAAATGTATGTAACTTGGAGTTTGTGTTGGAATGGGCGTCGGCCATCTTGTCCGGTGGGTATTGACCGAGGCGACCGCCAGCAAGAGAGACATGTCATGGCGGGCAAACCACCCCCAGTAACTACCCTTTGCGCTAATTGCTCTTATTATTTAAATCCGTGCTGCAACGCTTTTCAAATACATACGTTTCGTCGAACGATGTAACGTCACATTTATCTTGAAGATATTTTACCTTTTGTACCAAGTCAATTAGTTGTAGATATAATTCAAATGATGAAATAATAATTCAAATTAACCAAAGATGTGAGCTCCGCCCTTAATTTGGTGATTAAATACTAAATATTTGATGAACAAAATTCAGAAATATGCATCTCAATTTAAAAATATTTACAAAAATTTGTTGTTAAATTTAATCATTACTTATTTATTATTTATTATTATTTATAAATTTTATCTTTAGGTGTATCCAAAATTATAGTATAGACAACTCAGTTTTATGAGTTGAGTCTTACCAAAGTTTAGAATGATATCAAATGTGATTTGATAAAAGATTTGAGAAAATTAAAATTTTTAAATGCTAGTAGTACCAGTAATTCAAGAAATTTAAGCAAAAAAAACTAAAGAGTACTAAGTCCAGTTTTTAACGAACTGATTTTTCCTCAAAAATCATGCTTTCTCGCACTTTTAAACACCTATTTACAAATATTTCCACAAGCACAGAAAATCACCTATTTGTTTGTAAATTTTTCTTCTGAAAAGGTTCTTTGTCTCTCCTGTAAAAATCGATCTTTTTGGCTGACTATACTTTTCAGAATAGGCCGCTTTAATTGATAGAAGAGTGACTTTTTATACACTTGTTTAACAAAATATAAATAGCTTACTAAAGTGTTTGTATATGTACAGGTAGCACTCTATGAAAGAAAAGTTGAATATTTTGGTAATTAAACATTATTTCACTTGTCTTCGTGTGAGGATTTGGCTTGATTCTAAAGAATTCCAATTAATTTATAATGAATTCTAAGAAGTTTGAAAATTCGTCTCCGGCAAACTATACAAGAATGGAAAATACTTGAATTCTTTGAAATTCCACAGAATGCAGGGATAATTCCACCAATTTAAAAAATGTTATTGAGTACCTAACATTATTTCGTCAAAGAAAGTACGTTTTTTCGGTTACATCGGTGTTTTAAAACTTTTTCTACTAGAAAAGGGTTTGGGATTTTAACCAGAAAGGAATGTCAACATCTGTTTTTTCCCGACAACATTTTATCAAGCGATTCGATTTGACGAAATTAGGAAGAGCAAATTAAAGTCCTTCAAAACATGCCGGGAGAGAAAATGCAAATCCGGCAAAATATGCCGGAAAAAAATAAGCAACCTAATATCGATTATATTTCATTATATGATACAAATTCCAAACAATGAAATGAAAATATATTCCATTTTTGTGAAAATGGAAAGAGATTACTTTACGAGTTCTATAACGAACTTAACAACTGGATAATTGCAAAAAAAGTTGAGTACCTTAAGTATCAGTCATTTTCCATTTTTCATTTGAGTAATTCATTGTTTTGATTAATATTTCAACAATTTACTTATTCTAAAGCACAACAACAAAATGTAGTGCTTTTATAATTTCAGACGACTTTGTTGAGAAATTATGAATATAAAGTACGCAATGTACCTATACCAAACTACAATATCAAAATAAAAAATTGCTAAAAAAAATTTAGCACTATATGCATTTTATATTCACAGCCTGATTTTGTTGCCACTTTTGTTGAGCTAAAAAAGAAAAAATCAACAGTAGAGTGCAATATTTTAGAATTTTTACGATTTTAAAAAACACTTTAAAGTATGTCATACACGTTTTTTGTCTTTTAACAATGAATTGCTGTTTTAAGATAAAACTCGCTAAAAAATTATTCAAGTTAATCATAATTTGAGCTGAAATTTTTTATTTTATACTAACCAAGATTTTTCTAATTTTCCCCATATTTTCAAATATTTTCATCTTTTCTGTATATAGTGGGTGTACAGGATGTACAGTGGTAACTCAGGCTATACCAAACAGAAGCGTTGAGGTAAGGCGCTGTATCCTAACAGCCTACCTGTGTAAATGCAAAGTGGGAGACCCACGCGAAAAAGCATGATTGCGAGCCCACGTCGAACAGCAGTGGGCATCCGATGCCTACTGAAGCTTATGGAACAGATCGGATTATTTCGTGCCATCACGAAATGAGCTTGTCATTGACAACAGCGATATCTGACACATGCATATATATCGCGAAATTATTGGAGCATTGTTCATGAAAAATAGCAGTGTATATCAATTCATTTTAATAAAAAATGTTATAATCAGGTTTAAAATGAATTATTTATTATGAGAGTACTTGTTAATATTTAATTCAAATTTCTTCTGAATCAGTTCTCTCTAAATATGAATCAGTGGATAATTCACTGATTGAAATAGTATTTAGACATTTCACTGATTAATCAGTGATTTCGGACTTATTTACTAGTCAGTTCAGTAACACCAGAGTAAATCATGTGCAGCATAACCTCTAAATTTCTAAGTTAAGCGTTGTTGTTACTCTTTTAATTAAGTAGCAAGAAGAATTCCTTAATGAAATAATTTTTAAAAATTTCGGGCTGAAAATCTGCTGAATTATCTGTGGGATAAATATACTCTATCTCGTATAGGAAGTTCTTACTTTACAGGTTTGTACATAACAGTCCAATATTGAATTTGAAGTAATATGTGAGGCTATTTATCATTTAAAAGCATTGGAACTTTTCAATTTGAATCAGTTAAAATTTTTACTTATTTAAATCAGTGGCTCAATTCTAGCTATGAAACAGTTATTGTTTACTAATGTATTAGTAACAATAACTAACTTATCAATAAAAACTACTGATTCATAGCTATAATTGAGTCACTAATTGAAATTAGTAAACATTTTAACTGATTCAAATTTAGAGAGCACCTTTTTAAATATTTGATCATATTTATGGGTTTTAAGTTTTTACTATGATTCTTTGATTCAATTTACTAAAATATTATTTTATTATGATTGCTTAATTGACATGGTGCAATGTTGCCAATCCTCAAAAGTGGCGATTTCACTGAATCAATAAGTAATCTTTGACTGATTGTCAGTGACCCATTTCTAGTTATTTTAATCAGTGAAATTTCACTAATTCAGATTTAGAGAATAGCGCTATCATAGCTACCCAATAGGCTCCATAGTTCGTCAAATAAAAAAAAGAAGAAGAAATATTTGATAGACAGAGAGAGAGAGAGAGAGAGAGAGAGAGAGAGAGAGGGTAGAAAGAGAAGTCCGATCAAGTTCAGACATTGGAGTCCCACTGTAGTGTTTTGAATCTCAAACTGTCAAGTCTTGACGTGGGAATAGTGAAAAATATGTTTTTCGTGAGTCTAATATTTATAAAAAGAAGAGATTTTCTGTTAAATATGTTCTTTGTATGTTTGGTTATAAAACTTTGCAATAGGCAAGAGTTCGTGTTTCACCACTTGAAGCGTTGGCCTGCAGTGTTCTGGTTAAAATAGTCATGTGTTTTTGGACACTGTTGTCTCCGAAGGGTTTATTCGAGTGAGCAACTGAATATCTGGACCGATTATTCAAGAGAAAGTTCTTCTTGTAAACGAGATTCTCAACAGCCCGCAAATGTTAAAAGTACGTAAGTAGTTAGAACATTTATTTTTACGGGTAGCAATAAACTTTTATCTGCATTGCCATTAAATATTTTATTTACCCTTGTCTCCCTATTAGGAAAAAGTTTTTCAAAATATTTTTTACCATGCAGTACCATCCACCGGAAACGATTTATACGCCCCTGATTGTTAACAATCGGAGCATAATTATTCTATCGGGTTTGTTCCCTACAACCGCCCACCCCAAAATCGATATAGTCTCAGAGTTTCACTATCGCTTTAAAACATTTTTGAAATTTTTTGTTTTATCATGGCCACATACTGCAGGTAAAATTTTTTATTTACACGGTTGAAAAAACGTTACCTAATATATCAGCGCTCCCTGAACTGAATTAGTGAGATTTGAATGGCTGAAATAGGAGAAAATTCACTTTTCTGTGACCTTGGATAATTCGTAAAAGTTTTTCAAACTAAGCAGCTCTCTTAATGTGATATTATTAGTTCACAAAACTTAAGCAGATCAGGAGTGAAGAAACGAGAGTTTCAGCTCGAAACTTTTCCAAGATCAACTTTACCTTGAAGAATCACTCTGTCTCATACTTTACCGTACTCATTTATAACTTTTTTACTATTAGTTCTGACTTTCCGGTCCACATTTCTTGACGCAGGTATCATATTATTAGGAAAGTTAAAACAAAATTAAATTATTTTTATTGCTTCCTCATAATAGGGAGCTGTACATTTTCAAATACACTTTTTAAAATATAATTTGACCCCAGGAACTGAAAGTTACCATTTTTTCTAATGTTCGCGCGATTGTGTGTGTTTCCAAATGTTGTCTCTTAACCATAAACAATTATTGTCCAGGTCTGACAAAAGTTTGATTTAATAGGCTTTTTCGAGAAGCAGTACTAATGATCTTTTTACGAATCTTCCATATGATCCGCCAATATCGATTTAACCATTTAAAAAGCAAATCGTTTATTTCATCATATGCGGAGAACTTTTTTGAATTTGATGAATGATCTACTATATTTTTCTCACACGAGGAAAACTTTTTTGTCAATAGCGATTTAGAAGGTTTAAAAAATTGTTTATATACTTTTTTCACATTTAGAACACTTTTTTAAATATTTGGAACATGATACTAATATAAGTGAAAACTCTTTTGTTATAACAGAACACATCCATTGACCTTTTGATGGTCCCTAATTTTTTGAAAATAAGATTTTCGGTAAAATAGAAACATAAGCTTGAAAAATATTAACAAAGTCCATTTTTTTCTTTTCCTATTGAAAAGTTGCCCTGTTTGAGGAAGCAAATTTATTTGGTGCCTCCGAGAAACGAAACTACATGAAACCCATAGCACTTCGCAAAGGTATTTTTACACTTAAATATCTCCAAAATATAGAGTTTAAGAAATAAATTTTATCTTTCTGATCAACTACCAATTTTTCTTAAAGAATTAAAAAATCTCGCTTTAGCTTCCTTCAGCAGTTTTGAACCAGAAAAGGTTTTAATGCAGTTGAAGACTGTAAAATATATTAAATTTTATAAGCCAAAAAAATAATTGTAAACTATAAATTTATCTAGTGGTTTGCCTAAATCGTGCATCGTATGATCAAAACAGTGAATCTTGTAGTGTAATTTGACCGGGCCCAATCCTGGCAAAACCAGGCACTGGCCTTGTGATCAAGCCTGGTTCAAGCTAGAATAAAACGCTTAATCAGACCAGGACCAACCTTGATGACCAGATTAGATCGCCGAGCCATTCCGCTCATATTAGATTCCGCTCCATTTTATTTTTTGGAAAGTTTTTTTTTTTATGAAAAAGTGATCAAATCTGAAACCATATCCATTTTATTTGCACCATACATCTTTTTACTCTTATTTCAGTAACAAAATTTATAAAGAAAAAATTGGGGTTTTTTCAAAAACGAAACAAAAAATTTAAATACGCATAACTTCGTGAATTTTTTTCAGAAATCGCAAAAGTACTTATCGCCAAATTTCCTCTGGAAACAGCATATTTTTTACCCGAGAGATTCTGCGACTTCAACTGTAGAACCTGCCTTATTTAAAATGGATTTATTCTCTAAATAAATATTGTTAAATCAACAATTTCAACCTAAAGTTGCTCCCTAAAATTCGCCTTTAGTTGGTTTCCAAAATCAGTTACAATTAAAAATGTTAATACTTTCCTCTATTTTATGACTCTTTTTATACCATGCTCATTTTTGAACCTGAGATAGCTTTAGTACATCCTAAATGACGTACATCATTTACTTCAAGGAGTTATTAAAAGATCAGTGCTGAATTTTCCTACAAATTGATCTACTTTATTAATTTGAAGTAGCAAAATTTGAATAAGAATTGGTACAACTTTTATTGCTGGCTACTTAAAGAAGTGGAGACTTACCGAAATGCCACTATGTTGAATGTTGTTACTGAGTTCTTAATAAATATTCACTGGCTGAATATGCTGAACAAAAGGCTTAATTTTTTCAAAACCTATCTTTTGTATACCTTAAATTAAACGTTCTTGACCTAAAGTTAGATTTAAGGTCATTTTTTTGTCTTAACACAAATATCTTTTTCCTGCGCAGTAGACAGACGTACATCGCTGATTGCCACTCATTTCTTATTGATTTAAATATAGGACGAGAAAATTTTACACCTTTTCAGTATATCTAAGAGTCATTATAATGATTATAAGATATTATATATTAAAAATGCACGTGTATTTTTAATATGGACGTCGCGCTAAATCTAATCCTCCCCCTGCACCCAAAGTCGTTATGTAATAGTTGAATGGCTCCTCAGTTATTTTTATTAATTGTAAATGCTCGATAATTTCGAGATTCATGTATACAATTATAAATAAGTGAAATTGAATTCAAGGATTAGCTACTAATTAAATGCATCCCAACTTTGGTTTCTCGAAACACGCTATACAAACTTCCTTCTCCGAGTCATTTTCAGAATCGTATACTTTATCTCCTCGCCTCGGCAAAGAGGCGAAGTATACATAAAGGGTGCAAACCGTAGGGACGTAAAAATTCCAAACGGTCCAAACCAATGTACACGAAGTGCGCTCTGAGAGACTCTAATTCACACGTGGCATTTCGCGAGGCGTGTATTTTAAGACTAGCCCCAATGTTAAAATTCCACCCTTAGCTAAGACCACCGTCCTCTTGGTCTATCGTACTTTCCACAACCGTGACTCATCTCCCTATCTCACTCACTCTCTGGTCCTCACAGAATCGCTCTTTCTCGGACTCCTCTCTAGTGGAGCTTTCGGGGTGGTCGCTGGTACGTATAGTGATATAGTCGGTACAGTGGTTGTAGATATAAAGGCTGTTCAGCTACAGAGTGGAAAGAGAGGGTTGTACAGAGAGAAGAGGGAGAGAGAGAGATAGGGAATAAATTCGAGAGAGAAAGTGAGGAAGAGAGAGACGGTAAAAGAGGAAGAGTGAGAGAGAATCAGAGAGAGAGTTAAAGAGAGGCTAGGAGCTCTTGGACCCGGTGTGGTAGTGCAAGGTTCGTTCGACCCTTAAGGGGTTGTGGCTAGCAGCCCACCCCTTTACTTCACCCCCTTCTCACCAACCGTTCGTTTCTACCACCCCGTTGGCCTCCCTCGCAGCAGACCCCCCTGCAAGCAAAACTACTCTCTGCCGGCGGCCATTTTACTCTCCCTTCACGCTCTCCTTCTCCCTCGTCCTCTCACCCCTTTGCTTTCCTTCTTGGACTCACGAAATTGTAATCCGAAGCTACGAACTCAGGAACGAGACGAATCCAGCATCAAAGGACCCACGCTTTCTTGCTTCCTAACCTTTGCTTGCTATCCCTGTTATCACTAATATTATTATTATTATTATTATTATTATTATTAGTATTGTTTTTCCTCTTTCTCTCCAGGGTTGTTAGAGAGTGTGAAAAAATCAATTTGGAATAATGATACTACATCTGCTTTCTTTAAATGGAAAATATTTGTGTACGTTTTTATTGATATTGTTTAACTATATAAAAATGCATTAACTCAAATTATAAGAATTTAAAATAGTTTTCGCAGAGGTTAAAATATTACGGTTAACAATATGTTTCAATCTGAAAGTTATTTTAAAACCCAAGCTTATAAAATATATTCATTTTGTATTCTCTTCGTTATATTTTGCCAGATTTAAATTTTCCCTTCCAGTTAGAGGAGTACCTAGCCTCATTTCTTTAACAAGAATCGCACTATTATGTTCCAAACCCCTTTTTCAGTTAAATTTTGAAATCTGTTGGAATTAATGCTTTGGAATCCAAGCGTGGGTTTGGCCGTATCGTCGTTCTTTCCCAGCCTTTCCATCCTTTCCCTTTCTAAGAATCTGTCACAAAGATGACCTTTTCATTTTTTACTTCGGCATATTTTGTCAGAGATGAATTTTTAAACTTGTTAGACTTAACCTGGAGTACTTTAGAAACCCGTCAACCAAGAAATTACTTTGACGATACAATATGCAGAGAGAAAATATATTAAATCCGGCATATTTTGCCGGAAGGCAACTCAACCTAATATATTTGTATTTTCACTATATAAGTTATAATCACTATTATCGTTAATAGCCATGTTCTTATGATTGGTGTATATAGTGGAGTTGGAGTCGAGTGACCACAAGAAATTTCTTTTTTTTTGGATTTGGCAATCACTCACCATATTCAGTCTTTTCATAATAAAGAAAAATCCCATAAAATATTTTTGGGAAATTCGAAAAACGGCGGATATAAGACTTAAATATTGACCACCTTTTTAATGAAAATTAAAATATTGAATTAAAAATTATGTTTTTAAATCCTGTACTCCTGGTGCTTGACGTTCTGTCGCCATATTAGATCCGCCAATTTAATTTTTCTTTTTTGATCTGATATTTAAATTATGTGGCTCAAAAAACCCTTGGGTTTTACTTTCCGGACATATCCACTCCGGAAAGCAACCATCATCGACATTTCATCGTGCCGAACATTATATGCGAATTTTTCTCTCGTGAACCACTAACTGCTTCACTATCAATCTTTCAAAACTTATGAAAGACATTCACACCTTTATCTGACAAAAAGTTCAGAAAATTATAAGTAATCTATTTTTAAAAATGCGGTTTTAATTGTGTTAAAAAAACAATACTACATTTATTTTGTTCAAACTAAATTGTTTTCTTCAAACATTTAACACTGAGTAGCTATTTGGTTATTTCTGGCTATTTCAACTGCAAAATTAATCACTGCCATCTAGAATGAATTTGGCAAAGTCGTGAACATCGCAATTTTGGCATAACAACAGAATATCGAAAATGTTCTTTTTCTATGAAATGTCTTCTCTTCTTGAAAAATTACTCGTGTTTATATAAAAATATTTAATAATGAAAAATAGGTTAAATAAATTCTTTCGTTAAATTTTACTAAGTCGACTGAGAGGAATAGGATTTGCACTTTTTCTGTGCCCGTTGGGGGATTCTTGAACAGAGGAAAAATCGCGTATTCATAGGAATACAAATTCCTAATTTTTCTAAATTCAACGCTTATTACCGTGCAAAAAAAAGGATCAATTTTGTTGCAGAGCATTTTTCTCCAAGGATCATTTGACTCTCGAGATCATAGTGATCTGTCCATTCGGATGAATTTGATCTTATTATTTGGTTCATTTGTTAGAATAAACAAAATGGCCGCTAATTCTTGGTGTCGGTGCCATAACTACATAAACTAAAAATTGTATCCAACTGCATACAAGTAACAACTACACTTAACAGGTAATATTTTCTAATATCAAATTTCGTTTTTTTTTTACTTTTCAAGTACGCTGCCCGATCATTATGAACTCAAAAGTCGATCATTCACTTCGGCTGATCAAAATGGTCTTGGATTCGGTATCAATTTTGTTGCATATCAACATGATATTGATTTCGGTATCATTTTAAACACTTTTTTCACTGTGTAGCCCTGAATCTTCTTTTTCTGAGATTCAACATTTTAGTCCTTTTATGAATTTATACTTACCAAAAGAAAAAATTACTGTTTAGAGATTTGTAACGATAGTTTGGTACCATAATTTCTTCAAATAAAATATTTGTATAATCTTTCCAGCAATACACTAAGAAAAATGTATGACTTGAGCAACAAACATATGTGGTTCCTGTAGAAGTAATAAAATATTTTCGTTTTCTCAACATAACTTAGGTTAGTAACTAAATGTTGGGTTGTCTCAATCTCTCAACCAAACCACTCGTATGAAAAAAAATTTCATGTAAAGTCTGGAAAGGCTGAACTGACCCATCTCTGTTGTTGATCACACTGTAAAAACAAGAGTACCCTTTTTTACGGTCTCATTTTTTACGTGTCCTATTTTTTGAATAAGATAATTTCATGCTGTTACTTCCAATGTAAAAGAAAAAATTGTGGGATCTCACCAGTGGTCTCATTTTAGTGCACTCGAGACTGTTTTTTTTTTAGTCTGATTGTAATACCTAAAACCAGCCCTCAATTTCTACTTTGTTTATACAGTACATTCACAAGAAGAAAAAGAATTCTAAGTTTGTTTCTTCACTGCACGAAGCATGTTTGCTTCGGACAACAAACTAATACCAAAAATAAATTATAAAAAAGGTTTTTAAAAATATAAGAGAATGAAATGTTTTGAATAAGTTGAAATATATCTACTCGAATTTAATAAAGTACATGTTCGTGAAATAAAATACAATGCTGCAAAAAATAATTTTTTTATAATAAAAGGCAAACCACCAATCTCTTGAAAAGAAAGTTGAAAATATGTTTGACAAATATATATTTAAGTGTCTTCTTTTTTGTGATAACATCAACATTCGCCAATCATTGACGACCAATCGAACTTTTTACATCCTCAATTTCATTTGATTTCCAAACTATGAATTCACAAAATAAATAGGTTTTTGTGATCGTACAGCAGAATTCTCTTTTTGACACTTGGTCCATCCTGCCATAAAAAACAATAAAGGTTAGTTAGTGGAAGAAGCTTTATACTTATGGTCATCCTGTTGTGAAGAACAACTTATTTTTAATTTAATTTTTAAAATCCGGTAATGAATAGTTTAAAAGTCTTGTTATTATTTTTTTATACAATTATACCCACTAGTTTTTTAAATTTACAAAGCTTACAATTGATTGAATCTTGTGATCAAAATTTATCTTGTATTCTTAGGAATTTGTCTAAAAATTAAAAAATAATTAATTCAAAATAAACGACTTCAATTTGAGGATTCAAATTTAAAGACCTGCTAAGTTCTTTTAAATTAAGCATTAAAAAATGTTTGTCAATTTTCAAGATTTCATATTCGTATTTCAATCCTAGATGGTATTTAATAAAGGTTTTGAATTTGAACAATTTTATAACAAGAGACAATTTCGAAAATTTTTGTAAAAAAACATATAATTATTTTAGAAGATATTAATATTTGTAAAATCGAGTATAATCTTCAAAGAATTCGTAAAATATCTCTGGCAGATATTTTCTTACAATTGCGATACAATTATTGCCGAACTTCTACGCAATTATTGAGCAGTTTATCTTCTTATTCATATTGAAAGAAATATAACTTTCTATAGAAATTTAATAGAACACACAAAACATTACATTTTTAAGAGTGTTTCTATTCAAAATATGAAGAAAAATAATTATATTAATCAGTACATTTTTTTAATCGTGCACCAATATTAAAACATAGAAAAATTAAAGAAATTCCGAAAATATTGACCAATCTTCGTCTCGTAGTTCTTCAATAACGGCATTAACACCGCGATTTCCTCCTCGCAAGTCCTGCGAATGTAGAGATGGTAATTTAATATCTCGATCCCTTGCAGTATCTGATTGGACGAAGGATATCAACGGGTAATACTAAAGATTATCTGTTTATGGTGTATCTAATAGGATCCATTTAGGCGACTGCGAAGCTCGAATCTGGCCAATTTTGCCAATGGGTTCGTGACATCTCGAGTATTTAATTAAAAGCGCATTTTCAGTTTATGCATTACATTATTCGAAACTTTTGAACTAAAAAAAACTCAAAAGGTTAACAGTAATATTTTAGCTACTTAAAAAAAGCGATTCCTAATATGTTTTGAACGTATAATAATTACTGAATCTTTAATCGCCATTAAAGAAACAATAAAAAAGTTTCAAATGGCTTTTATAGATTGTAAAAAAAGTTAAATGAAAGGTGTCGCAAAACATGGAAAATTACATTATTTTATTTCCAATCGGGTATCTTTGGCTGATATCAATCGCAATTAATATGTTGCATCATATAGTATTAAATAGAAAACGGATAAACTTCTTTAAAATCTGAATATGAATCATATTTCTATTAAATATTTTTGAAAAAAGAAACCAGTCAATAGATACATGCTGTTTCAAAAGAAAATAGCAGGGAAATTGGATACGGTTTATGGGATAGAAGAAATGAGGGTAAACATCTCTTCCTCGTTTATTTCCTCAACGTCTCTTTAGGATTTGGTAAAATTTATATAAACTTTGTGATAAATGCATTTTTCACCATAAAAAATTTTTTCAATTAAAAATTGAATTAAGAACATCTTCTCTCAACTAATACCATATGATCTCCATTGTTCCTCCTGATTCCATTTTCGATTTTCTTGTCCAGTTTTGATCTGAAAAAAAAAATTATGTTACAAATAAGATTGCAATGTAGAAATGATATACATGCAATCAATGCAATTGTGGTTACGCTTTTTCATTAAAAATTCGTCTGTTTTTTTTCGGCACGCAAAAAAATAGGATGTTGAATGAGAAAAAGATTTATTCATTCAATCCTGTCGTGTTTTATTTATTCTGCTCTCAAATAGATGGTATCGCACTGGCTATAATTTGTTGTGCAGTAACATTAGCGGTAAGCTGGCATTTATCATTCTGCACGCGCGCCTCTATGTTGACAGGCAGTGTCCCGTTTTCAGGGCATAGTTCACCGAAAAACCGGAATAAAAACGAGACCGACCGGTGGACGGGGTTGTTCGCCCTGTACGATTGACCACAATCGCCCTTGTAGACAAATTTCAAACAGTGGTGATCAGTCGGTCGGTATTTCAGAATTATAAATCCCACTAACCTTTTTTATATATGATTTCTTAATTTCATACACTGTTTAAAATTTCTGTTTAAAATTTAAAATCAATTTATTTGAAATAACTTTCCGAATCCTCGCATCCATTGTAATCTTACGATACCTTATAACATTATTGTAATTTTTTGGCTTTTTAGCACAGATTTACAACGCAAATGTTACTCATTACAATATCAGGCTTTAAAATTGACAATGCCGTGCATTGCAAAACCTATATTGTATTGTATTTCGTTTATTCTTTGAAGTGAAACTGACAATTTTCCACTCTCCACTGTACAGTCTCTATTGTACACTTCCATTTCTTACTGCAACCAAACTGCTGCCGTCCTCTATTTTTTACCCTCACCGCCATATTCCAAAATCTTTAAACTTGAATCATTGAAAATCCACTAGCAATCAGTGATAAAACACTAAAATTTAGTGAACATTTAGTTTCGAGTACGGAAAATTTCAGTTCAGTGGACTTTCACTAATTGAAATTGCGAAAACAGAGTTACTGAAAATCAGTGGAATTTGACTGAGAATCAGTTAAATTTCACTGATTAAAATTTCGAGAGTATATAATTGCTTTTTTTACTTCTTCATACTACGCATTTTACTGCGTATACATATAATGGCAATATACATTTACTTGAAAGTCAGAATATATATTTTTAAGAGCCTGCAAAATTTGCCATGCATATATCGCAGTTTATTATAATTATTAACACATATTAATTTGATTGATTCCTTGTTATAAATATTTGTACGATCTAAAGAATGTTTCTAAATTCAAATTTGAATAACGATGTAGATAAGTATATCTCACATTCGTGCTAGCTAATATAAGATAAGGAATTTATTTGATAAATTATAATTTTACTAGATTTGCCTTTAATAATAAAATAAATCGTTATTTACTTCCTTGCAAAAGAGTTTATCTGTTCGAATTTTCTCTGCAATTAGCTTCTAACTCACTCAAATTATAATTTTTAATAATCGTAAATAAGGCCTATCATAAGATCCAAATACAAGAAAAGAAACTTCCCGCTTTTCAAAATGTCAAAATTCTTAGGTTTAAATATTAATAAATGTTTCATTTCTTGAAAGACTTACAGAATTTCAAAATCTATTATAAAGAGCGTTTAAAATACCTTAAAATGATATAAAGTTAACAAATCACTTGTTGACAATAATATATTTAATTCAATGATTTTTAAAGGTTTTATATGTTAGGAATGATTTTTTTCAAATATAAATGCAGACTCGATACTATATAATGGAAAAAAGAACTTCATAATATCGTATTTTTAAAATATACTTTTCATATGGGTATATTCCCAGCCGCACGAAGAATTGGAAAGGCGTAGCGGTTGTATCAACATTATGTTTGTGACCTGTCATAGTGGTGTCTTCCTGTCCCTACAAAGTGTTGGAAAAAGATAGTTTTTTGACCAGAATTATTTCTGTTACCAGTCATAGGATTGCCTTCCCATCCACACGAACGGTTGGAAAGGGTTAAGGATTTGACCAACATTATTTCTGTGACCTGTCAAAGTGGTGCCTTCCTGCCCCCACCAAGAGTTGGAAATGGGTAGGGATTTGACCAAAATTATTTCCTTGACCTGTCACAGTGGTGCCTTCCTGTCCCTACGAAGTGTTGGAAAGGGTTAGTTTTTTGACCAGCATTATTTCTGTTACCAGTCATAGGATTGCCGTCCCATCCACACGAACGGTTGGAATGGGTTAAGGATTTGACCAACATTATTTCTGTGACCTGTCAAAGTAGTGCCTTCCTGTCCCTGCGAAGTGCTGAAAAGGGGTAGCGATTATACCTACATTATTTCTGTCACCTGTCACCGTGGTGCCTTCCTCCCCCACGAAGTGTTGAAAAGGGATTTTGACCAAAATAATTTCTGTGATCTGTCATAGTGGCGCCTTCCTGCCCCTACGAAGTGTTAGAAAGGGGTAGTTTTTTTACCAGTTTTATTTTTCATTACCAGTCATAGGGGTACATTCCCAGCCCCACGAAGAGTTGGAAAGAAGTAGCGGTTGTATCAACATTATGTTTGTGACCTGTCACAGTGGTTCCTTGACCTGTCACAGTGGTTCTAAAGGGGAAGGGATTTGACCAACATTATTTCTGAGACCAGTTGGAGGGGTGCTATCCTGCCGCCAAGAAGAGTTGGAAAGGGGTATGGGCTTGCTTGTCACCTTCATTTGGCCCCCTCGTTTGTCACTCTCGGCGCCCTGCGATCGTAGGAGGAGCGGTACCTTCCCGATAATGTACCGATAGTGTGTACACTTTCCAAAGAAACGTAATTTTTCAGGTTTCAACATTGAATGTTATATTTGCAGATATTTTCATGTCCATGTTTGTAACCAGCGCATCGAAATACATCAATGTACGAGGTTTTAAGAAATGTTGTGAACATAACATTTTTCTTTTTGAAAACGTTGTTTTTTAAAGTGTTGACCTGACAAATCGTGTTTTTTGTGTGTGCAATTTTCATAGTTATATTTGTAATCATTGCATAAAAATACATCGATACATGCTTTTAGGAACTTCACACCCGGGAGGATAGAAACAGCCGGCACCCGAGCCGAAATTTTGGGCCTGCTTTGTACCTTAAATTGCAGCACTGAAGCAGGACTCTATGGCCCTTACGCCTACCCCGAAAGGGAAATGGCTTAATGGTGTAATAATAATAATAATAATAATAATAATAATTATAGTGTTCATATTCATATCAACCTAAAAGCACACGCATATTTGTGGCCATGCATACATTTCTTAAAGTCTGTAGGTGCCGGTTGGGGGAGGGGGGGCAACACTTTTTTCTATGCTGTCTTACATGGGGTACATTTTTTTGTTAAACTGCATCTTAAGGATGAGAATTCAACTCCTTGTTAAAAGGCTAAACTACTCTATTAATAATTCATTTTCTTTGGAGGAACATCAGTATTTCAGATAAAAATTAAACAATTTTGTTGAAAATTCAACTTTTTGGCTTGAAAAATTTACAATTTAATAGAAAATTTAAATGTATGGTAGAAAATTCAACTGTTTTGTAGAAAATGTACTTTTCTGAATTGAATTTCATTTGAAGTGAATATTGAACTATTCCATTTTTATTTTTAAATGTATCTTTTCCATGCTAAAAATTCAGCTACTGAGTTGAAAATTCGTCTTTTTGGCAGAAAATAAAACTTCTTGTTTGAAAATTCAACTATTTAGTTCAAAATTTATTAATTTTTTAGAAACTTCTTTTCCTATGTAGAAAATAATTGTTTTTATTTTGGTGGAAGATTCATAATTATGGTAGAATATTCATCTCTTTCGTTAATCTTGGTTAATTTAACTATCAGGTTGAAAATCAACCTTTTTTATTGAAACTTCATATTTTTGGGTTAAAAATTAATTTTCTGTATAAAAATTATTTTCAATGAAAATTGAAGTATTACATTTCTGGTTAAAAACTTACTTTTTTATTTAAAAAATGCAACTATCTGCCTCGTATAAAAATTTCTAATTCTTAATTTTGGTAAATGGATAAAAAGTAAATGGATCAAGTCTACGTCTTATTAATTTTTTATAAAGCAATGAATGTTAATCCGACAGTTTGACCCAGATCTACTGTACCTACTAACTTAAAATTTATTTCCATATCTTACTCAGCTGTATCGAACTTAGTATGCCGTTTGTCGAATCTCTACTTTTGGACCACAAAAGTGAACTTGATTCTGGACTGTTTTGTGGCTTAAAAAAATTTATGTTTTAGAAATAATTGTAAAGTGAGCATTCTATCTAGGACAATTGAAATTGTATTGTTTATAAGTATATTAGAACTGTTTCTGCCATAAATATAATGTTTTTTAGAAAATTTTAGACAATCCCTCAACTTTATTGAACATCTGGCAATACTCCAAAGGATTGCTCAAAATAATGTTGGAAGATTAAAAACTGCTTGTATTGCAAATAAATAACCTTTCATTTAATAAATTCAGGAACTCTAAAATCGATAGTGTCGGGTCAAATTCGAGCTTCACCAAAGGCTGGTAAGTTTTCAGGTTCTCAAATACTTTTGGATTCTTGAATATTTTCAGTTTTTCATTATTTCAAAAAGAATTTAATTGAGTAAAATAATTCGGATAATTTTTTCATTTAAAATGATGCTGCTGTATCGTGTATCTTAACAGCAACTGTGAGGGCAGATACACAAAGCACTTGAATGGAGCAGAACATATTACGTCAACCTGCATTGTCCGCAAAAATAAGTCTATTTTTGAAAAGTTTTTAAATTATGATACTCTTTTTTCTTTTTAAAATTGTAACTATCTACATTTGCAGAACTTTTATAGAAGTCTAAGAAATACCACTGTTTTCTATGTAAACATAAAGTGGAACTCTTTTATAGCGCCAATTTTGAGGCTGACGGTAGGTGGGATTTAACTCATTATAGCCAGCCCCGCTTTTTTCTTCACGCCTGAGTGCTCACCTGAGGTACAACCGTAGACCCCGCGCAGCTCCTGTTACACCTACCTGCGATTCTCGGAAGGGCTATAGAAGGGAGGGACATTAAAGGGTTTCACTATAATAGTATGAATTGAGAACTCCATTTAATATGAGTCTATCTGTTGATAGCGTCGTGTATTAGACTATTTCCTACATGCTTATATTCAGCGGATAGTTTCATACACGGCTCTATCAGAAGAAAGACTCAAATTGAATGGAGGCGTTGAAACATTATTTGAATGATTATAGAATTGACAGCAAATTGCTAAATTTACAAATTTACATATAGATCTAAGTTACAGTCTTCTGTTTCTCACTAGGTGAGTATTAACTCAATATTGCAAGAAATTAAGCATTGGTGTTACACAGAGTATTGCAACAATAAAATTAGTTAGAAATGTCTTCAACGTGACAGAAGAGCATTATAGATTTTATGTGAGGGAAGTGAACGGCACACGTATTTAGGGTGCTTAATTCAGAACTTCATGAATATGTAATTTAAACAGTGAGGAAGGTAATTGTCATTCTTCCCCGAGACAGGAATGTGGTTGCATGATTAGGAACCACCTTTGGGCATAATTTCATGGATAAACTGATGTACTACAATCTGTTGCATTATTCTTATGGTTTGCTGTTCTATAATTCTTATTATTGGCATATTTGGTATATTTAATAGCTGAAAAAAAATTGTTCGATATAGGCAAGTCCAACGAATGAATTTTCCTTTATATTATAAATAAATAAATTGACTAAACTAGTGATAGTCACTTATGAGATCCGACCTGCGCGCAGACGAGATTTCCATATTTCATGGCTGCGCATATGACAGCACTATTGTGGTTCTCTCTCCCAATTCGTTCAGGATTTTAAGACAATTCCCTGTTGACGGAGATATTACTCCTTACTATACCTCCATGGAGCATACGCACAACATGTTCATAAGCCTGTGCAAAACGGCTCAACTTCACATTGATCAACTTCAAACGTGGATTGGACCTCTCTGTTATTTCATACAAAGTAATACAAGCGTCTGGATTTCAGTCAAAGAAGTCGGTTGCATTTCAGATGTAGTAATGAAAAGGATCATTCGCCAGTTGAAAGTCAATTAATGATTGTAATATGACTTCAAGTTATTCGCTTGGTTGAAAGTCAACCATTTTATGCACTTAGAAAGACATTTTTAGTTTAATTTAAGGCCCAAATATTGTTGACATCTTTTCAAGCCTTAACATAATATTTCTAAAGTCGCAATCATAATATATTAATAAAATTCGATAACAATGGTAAAAGTAAGCCAACGAAATTTATTTCCCGTAAAAAGTTGCAGTTTCTATTCCTTTGAATTTGCCTCAGGTTTAATTCTTGAAAAACTTGTCAAAAACGACGCAGATCCCGAGTCGAAATTTTGGGCCTACTTTGTACCTTAAATTGCAGCACTCAAGCAGGACCAGTAAGGCACATAGAAGGCTTAACTCTCTACAGAATTGAAGCCCTTCTATGGCCCTTACTGGTCCTGCTTATTTCCATTTCCAGCACCTGCAGGACCTAAGAAGGCCCTTCGATGTAGGGCTTGCAGGGACTTATGAGGCCTATGTTCGCTGCATCCTTTTCTATTGCGCATTTGTTTCGCGCATGCCGCTTTCGTGCGCTTATTGAGGCAGATGTTGTAGAATCATAGTCAGGCGTTCTATTCCAGCAGCTTTGAAAAAGATAATGAATTTGCGAAAAAAATTGTTTCATATATTATTACTGCACTTAATTTTTTTTTTTTGAAATTACACAATTGCACGTACGTTCACTTACAAACCTAATCTTACGCTCAGACGATTTGAAAAATGACACCCATGGGGATTCGAACCCTACCTAAAACCTGCGCCTCAACCTAAATATACCGTACGCCCTAGCCAATTGAGCCATCGAAGCACTTCGCTCTTGTTGACAAATTCTCAGCCAAAAGCTGTTTCGCTAAAAAGTCAGGACTAACTGAGGAATATATATTTCAACTTTTTTGTTTTACTCATCTAATGAGTACACTGAGAGAAAAGGATTATACGAAGTGGATATTACAAGTTGAGAATAATACCCCGCAACGAAAAATATTATATCGTGTATAATCTATTATATTTTCCTAATATATGAAGATATTACCAAACATAATCTCCACATGTTAAATTTTTATAATCTTCATATATACATTCTTAACATCTGGAGATTACTAAACATGCAGGCGTGCGCGCGCATTCATTTTTTCTCCGCGTCCTGCTCCGCGTGTTCTGCGTTTCGCAAATTATGTGTATACAGGGTTGACCATATTCGACGAAAAGATTTGGCAGCACTGTAACTTTTGACAGAGATGACAGATCGAGTAATGACGTAGCGCGTTTGAAACATCATTCTAAGGAGATTTCTGCCATGGAGTAGTACACTCCACGCGAACGCTCTCAGATTGTTGAAATTTACATTCAACAAAACAAGTCAATTGCGAAAACTCAACGTGCATGGAGAAAAATAAATAAAGTAAAAACTGCGACTACATTGTATCGTCTGTATGAAAGATTTTTATCAGATGAGGCACTTACTAATCCCAAGCGTCCAAATAAAAAGCGACCAAGGCGATCGGATGAAAATATCGCACTCGTACGGGCCAGTGTTCTGAACTTTATTTATTTTTCTCCATGCACGTTGAGTTTTCACAATTAACTTGTTTTATTGAATGTAAATTTCAACAATCTGAGAGCGTTCGCGTGGAGTGTACTGCTCAATGGCAAAAATCTCCTTAGACTGATGCTTCAAACGCGCTACGTCATTACTCGATCTGTCATCTCTCTCAAAAGTTACAGTGTTGCCAAATCTTTTCGTCGAATATGGTCAACCCTGTATTATTCAGGATATACTAAAAAGTCTCACTCAAAATTAAACAACTAGAACAAGTGTATATTTAAAAAAATCAATCAACTTCAAGAGTAGACGTTAACTTTCGGTTTGCCTAGAGCCTAGACACTTTGGTAAATAAAATAACCTCAAAATCGTTGATCAGGTTTTTTTGCGTTTGAAAATCAAAAAGAACACTGAATAAAGCATAGCGCAATCGGTACACGAAAATACAAAAAAATGCACATCTAGATATTTTCTAGAGGAATTAAATGGTGCACTTGGTTTTTCGATCCGATGCATACTTTGTTTATAATAGTTGCAGAAAGATAACAAATGGTGTAATTGTTTAACAAATTGTTTGAAAAAAAAAACAAACAATGCACACCGAGATATTTCCGAGACGAATCCAAAGGTGTTTTTGCTTTTTTAATATGATTCTTAGTTTCTAAGAAATTAATTACACAACTTTGAAATCCATATCTGTGGCAAACTTCAACATTGTAATTTTTCAACCTTTCACAAATTTCTTTTTTTTCGAATTCTGTTGTATTCACTGAGACCAAGATTATTTATTTTGAAATTTTTTTATTAGGTTATTAGTTTATGTGTTCCAAAATATGAGATACATTCAAACATTTCTCATCTATGCATTCAAAGACGTACAGTGTAAGCATACAAGAAAAGTTTTTATTTATTTCGTATCTTTGAAAAACTAAACTAATAGTGAATCAGAAAATTTTTGAACTGAATTATCTTCGTCTCAATGAGTACTTCATGATTATACTCTTAGAAAGGTTGTCTCATTAAAACGTTATTTGAGCAATTCCATGAAAAAACATCTAAAGAATTTCAGCTATTGTTCTGCTGTAAAATATTTTCACAACAATGGAATCGAATTCGGAATCATTAACTGTTTTTTTTTTCAAATTTGTTAATTATGATTGCGGTCTACGAGAATATATCAATGTGAAATTATATGCATGTAGCTTTTTTACAACAAATTTCTCGTAACGATATTTTCGCAGTTCAAAGTGACAATTTTAGACACGAGACTACAATTTTTTTTACAAAAATGCAATCTTCTTGATGATGTGATTGCTATTCCTGTTGTATCTCTTATCAGAGTATGTATTTATATGAATATCGAGAATGAACTGCATATTGGGGTGCTCGTGAACCGTAAAGAACTACTCATTTTCTATTTATTCATGCATTATTATATATAATTCCAAAAATTTTATTACGTATCTTTAAGAAATTATCTTATACGTCTAGGCTTGAGGCAGGACCTGAGCCGTGATTTATAAGGTCTCACTAGGGCGAAAAAAGGCCCATAATTGTCAAACAGGACCAAGTAGGACCAATAAATGTCTCGTTCAGACCTCGTAGGTACCAAACAGGTCTCATGAAGGGTATTCAGGTCTGAAGAAGGCTCAAAATTTCGACTCGGGATGTGCTGCACGTTGAAATAAGGGAATCAAATAATACTGCTGGCCTTTTCTAATTTCTGCATGTACAAAATTCACTAAATAATTCAGATAGAGACACGGCATTTGAAAACAATTTATGCCTAAATTAATTGATTTACTTAATTTACGTTAAAAATAAAATTCATTTATTCTTAAAAGACAGATTCTTGTATTACTGTGTTATTCAGGGCTCTTCGTCCTAAACAAAATAGCAAAAACTTCTGCAATTTTTACAGAACCTCTGCGTCACGCTCTTTGCATGTTTGGTTTATTCTGATAAGGCTCACGTGTATGAGGTGCTAATTGCAATTTTAATTACCTTATCTTTGGAAAAGTCAACCTCTAATTGCACAGATAATTATATAAAACTTTAATGAATCTATATTCCCAATTTGAAAAAAATTATTTAAAAAATTTCTTTATTCTGATGATACCTTGAGCGAAGTTTTAAATAGCAGACAGTTGTGTAGTCGGTTTACAGGCCCGAGTATATACCAACCTACACATATCGACATCACCCTTGCATGACTAGCCGCCTCACTGGTCACGCCAAGAAAAACGAGAAAAACTTGAGAATGCATAGTTCTCATCCCTACTGCTCGCGTGAGAGTCGAAACCGAGAGGTTCTTTTTTCGACTTCTTCAGAAAGCTATGTAGCTGAACTTTCTTTATAGTTTTTCATTTTCCTCTTTTTTGGTTTCTTGAATCTTCAAATGCCTCCTGATAACAACTGCCAAACAATAAACACCCAGCTAGAAACGCTCAGCCAATATTCTGGCCGCATGAATGATTTATCAACATCAGGACACTCAATTTTCCGGATTTATTCTAAATTTTATAATCTATCCCTTCTTGTTTCTTAGACTATAGATTATACATTCGTTTTGCCTTTAATTTAGCCAAACTTGTTTATTTCAAGCATTTATTTTTACAGTATCTAATATATCATCTCTATACTAACACCAGAAGTAATCACTTAAAGCAAAAATCTTGTGATGTTGATATTTATCATGCTGCCAAAGTGATATATTTTACTCCCTTCAGAAATGTTTTAAATCCTAATCCATGGCCGTGTCTCAAGTTTACGATGGTTATAAACACATTTTTAGCTGAAGTTTATAATAAAATTCTCCAATTTGAACGAATTTTTCTTAAATTTACCTTAAGCTACTCAAAAAGTTTCCGAATTTTCAATAACATGTGACAGCGAAGGTCGGGTAGCCCCGGCCATATATGATTTTGAATAAATGGTACTCTCTACTAGTGTAAATCAACTTTTGTTTGTATAATCTTTTCGAAATACCAATTTACAAGTACATGTAACATACGTAAGTAATTAAACCTGTAATATCATATACATTTATATGCGCAAAAGTTGATAAGTGAAAAACAACTAGTTTTTCAAGAAATTAAAAACGACGAATAGAGATTGTGATCTTAAATAAATATAAACTAAGTAATCATTTTTTCCGCAAAACTATGCAGCACGACTTAAAATAATTAAGAAATCCACCGACTTTGAGTTCAAAAATAAATATAAATGAAATCTTATGAGAATGCTGAATTAGAAGCCCTTTATAAGTTATTGTTTACCCAAAATCGAGAATCGGTTCAACCGATTTCTGCAGCGATTCCATAGGGAAAAGCTTTTATTTACAATGAAAAGCTAAATGGTCCAGAAACCTTCAGATTATATTGTAAAAAACGCATGCATTCGAATACAAATACTCCAATTAGCAATAATATTAAAATAATTTGACCAGTTGACTGGTTAGTGCATGATTTTCAAATCGGTATAACAATGATACATAACCTCGAAAAATTACAGCTGTTGATATTTTTGCTAAAGGAAATATTTATATTCCGTTTATATTTATTTACATGTTTTTATCAATTTTATTAACTCATTTTTAGTAATTGCTAGAAAAAATATGTTAAGATGAAAAAATTTGAGTAACATACTCGGTGACCCGACGCCAGCACAGAATCAACTGTAGAACTTTCTACAGTTGATTGCTAAAAAGGATATGCCTTGGGATTTTAACCAGAAAGAAATGTCAACATCTGTTTTTGCCTGACAACATTTTATCAAGCGATTCCATTTGACGAAATTAGGAAGAGCAAATTAAAGTCCTTCAAAACATGCCGGGAGAGAAAATGCAAATCAGGCAAAATATGCCGGAAAAGAATAAACAACCTAATATCGGTTATATTTCATTATATGATACAAATTCCAGAAAATTCGAGTCCTCTGGCTTTGACGTTGAATAAATATGTGAAGAAAAAATGGTAGGTTAATGAAAGAGGTATCATGTTAAAGAAAAAAATGTAAAGCCCTCTTTTTCTAATTATTTATTATTATGCGATGTTGTGTAAATGTAAAATAAACAAACTGTTAACAGAAATATTATGCGGTCTATAATGAGTTAGTTCTCATTCACCATCAGCCCCAAAAACGGAGCTATAAAAGAATTTCACTGTACATGAATATACAGCATAATAATCAATACAACAATTGTTACAAAATAATGAAAGGCTCAATAATCATATATTATTTTCTCTAAAGAATTTTGGTAATTTTGTTTTAATGCACAAAATTTAGCAGTATACAAACCTTCCTTAGTGCCTTTATTTAATTTTCCAACTGGGAAACTTGATAGACCAATTCGTGTAAACGTAAGTTTCTTCGAAAGAAATGTCATTACAGTCTGTCAAGTTAAAGCGTGGGTGGCTTTACTCGCAGTCGGTAAGGTGTATCGACATGATTTTGGTGTCAAAATATTAAGAAGAGCTCCCTCT
>NC_046662.1:99009298-99018723 GCF_010883055.1 Belonocnema kinseyi
AGGGAGCTCTTCTTAATATTTTGACACCAAAATCATGTCGATACACCTTACCGACTGCGAGTAAAGCCACCCACGCTTTAACTTGACAGACTGTATAATAGGAATCGTATGACCGAAGTATCAGAAGGCCTTCATTCACTGGATCCTGGTATAAGAACCCCGGATTTACGACATTCCTAGAAGTACATTCAACAGAAATGCTTCACGCGGCTCTGAATTTTACGTTTATAATTCCTAGGCTTAGGATCAAGACCACTGCAAGTAATTTCCGCTATTGTTCTTAATTGTTGTTTCACTGTAAATTTATTGACCAGTATTTTTTCAAATAATCTATGGAATATCCTTTCATGAAACATTATAGAATCAATAGTAGAGTAGCGGCTTTTAATGTGGCCGTATTTAAAGGCATGTGAGAATCTTTAAAGTGAACAATTACACGGTTTATATTTGGCGGCTTTATAATTTGAAAAATTTAAATATTTTGCTTTAAAATCTTGAAAAATGGTTAAAAATTGATTGGAACACGGCGGTCTTCCCTTATATATTTTAAACCACTTTCAAAGACAGCAACAGATTTACCAGGGGTGTTAGTTGAAATTTTCTGGTTTTTTTCAATAAAGAAAACACTTAATCCTCAAGGGAATTTTAAAATTTTTTATCCAAAGTATTGACCATTGGATTCTACACATTTTGCCCATCTTTCAGGCAAATCATGGATACCATTCCAAAAAAACTTTTTCTCTTTCGAGGCAAACCATTCGACGAGCCATTTTTCGACTTCTTCAAAATTGGCGAAGCGCTGCTCTGCGAGTGAGTGTCCCATCGATGCGAAAAGGTGATGGTCGGATGGGGCGAGGTCTGGAGAGTACGGCGGGTGCGATAATATTTCCTAACCCAATGCTTTTAATGTGCTCTTCGCCACTTTAGCGGTATGAGACGGTGCGTTGTCATGTTGGAGGATAACTTTGCCATATCTTCGGGCCCATTCCGGCCGTTTTTCAATCAACGCATGATTCAAATTGATAATTTGTTGTCGATAGCGATCCGCATTCACCGTCTCACCAGGTTTCAATAACTCAAAGTACACCACACCACACTGGTCCCACTAAACACAGAGCATTGTCTTACGGCCAAAGCGATTTGGCCTTGGAGACGATGGGCCGACCTCACCAGGTGAAAGGCATGATTTTTTCCGCTTCGAGTTCTCGAAATAAATCCATTTTTCATCCCCCGTGACAATTCGATGCAGAAAAAATTTCCTTTCGAACCGATCAAGCAGCATTTCACAAATGGTTTTTCGATTTTCCATTTGTCTATCGTTCAATTGGTGTGGTACCCATTTTCCATACTTTTGGATTTTTCCCATGGCTTTAAAAAGTTAGTAAATTGCTCCTCGGGTCACATTTAGTGTTTGTGCCAATTGTTGTTGCGATTGGGTTGGGTCTTCATCCAATAACGCCTGCGATTCCTCGTCTTCGAACTTTTTCGCTGCACCAGGATGTTCATTGTCTGTTAAATCGAAATCTCCACTTTTAAATTAACGAAATCATGTCTCACATGTTCTGATCACTGGAGCATGTTTACCATAAGTTTTTACCAGCAATCGATGAGCTTTAACTGCTTTTTTCTTTTGATGAAATAAGAAAAGCAACGAATGCCGTAAATGCGATTTACTTGGAACGAAAATCGAAATATTCACTGAGGTATACAACTATGATGCTATTATTTTGGCAGAATGGAATTGTGTATTTTTGAAGGTTATTGTCCATAGAAAAATATGCCATAGATGCCAAATCATAGAAACGTATACATATCTCTAGCGATATCTATGAATAAAACCAGCAAACTTCAAATAACACCCCTGGTACATTTTTCAAATTAAAAAGTCGACGAACATAAAATGTGCACAGAAACAACTGGGGTTTCCATTAAAACCCATTTTTGGTTCCAAAGGAGCTGCATTGAGCCCATTTATAAAGAACCTATCTTGCGTTTTGTCCACTTCGATATTTAATTTAATTAATAACATAATTTTTACCTTAAAGCACACATGTAATCAAACTCTGATGGACTAAACTTGATGAAGATAGTTAAATCACAAAACATTACCTCAATGATAATAGATATAAGGTATTGATAAATATAATTTGTAGGTTATGTAACAAAGTTGTTCTGGGTTTAATTATTTACTTGGCAGGTTGTCACATTCCCTTGAGGAAATTAAGTAATTTTGAAAGAGCCTAGGATACATAATTTAATGCATTTGGGTCATTATACGTCAGAAATATCAGGAGCTGCCCCTGGTCGTTCAATTTTGATATAAGTTCATAGAATTATATTGATATATATGAAAGAAATTTTGGACCCCAAGGATTTGTTAAAACGTTAAAAATTGCCGAAATTATGCCAGATGGAATTTCGGAGTCAAATTTGTTAGAGTTATCAATATTTTTGGAAACGATAATAGGATTTCGATCAAAATTGTATACATTAGAGGTTTTTTTATTTTGCCGATATCTTGGGACCCAAAAGTCTCCATGAATTTTTTTTTCATTAAGATGATTTGACAAGGAATCATTTCATCCATATTTAAGAAGAGTTAAAAGGGAAGAAGTTTACGATATATTAATAATTGAAAAAAATGTGACCCTGAAATTCAACATGTCGTAAATTGCGCAATTTTTAAAATTTTGAGAAACTCTTTGGGTCCAAAATGTCTTTCATATATTATTATAATGTTACCAACGTTTATCAAAATCGAACAAACAGGGTAGATCATCAAATTTTGTATGTATATACTGACCCATTTGCGTATTAAGTGATGGACGGAGAAAAGTGCATGCCATTTAAAATAATAGTTTAATGTTTATCCTAAAAAGTCTAGCTAAGTAAGTCTTTGGCGTTCTATAGTTTGTAGTTTGGATTTTGTATATGTTATAGCTGTCCGCATATCAGCAATTCCTGCTCTATATATTATGTTGAAGTTCCTACTCATTCTATGTATGGGAGACACGTGCATAAAGTTTTTGGTTGTAGGAGTTATATACGTAATTTCCCCGTTTCTGTGATTGATTCTAGATATTTTAAATTTTAATTTCTCGAAAAGTTCTGGACAGTGTATAAGACCCCGTATTAATTTGAAAATAAGCCATAGAGATAACATAAAATGTCTTTCTGACATTTTAAAACAGTTGCATATTTTACATATATCTAGACTTGCTAAATCTGAATTAGTTAAAATTTACTGATTCAATTAGTACACTCAATTTTGACTGGACAATTAGTCAGTGGGCCACTGTTTGTACATCTCCAATTGAATTAGTCAAAAAAACCTGCCCTCTTTGCGGGCACATTCTCATCGCGCGCTACACGCGCGTCTCGCTTCGCTCGCAAATTTGAGCGCGCCTAGGGCGTGCGACGGTTAAATCTCGCATTTCGCGCTCAGACATAATTACCCCTCGCGCTTTGCGCTCGGATATTTATTCTTTGCATTTGGAATGCTTGAAAAAAACTTTATCAAAAAGATCTCTTTTCGATGTCAGTATTTATATACGTCTTCATATTCTAAATTGTCTTCTTAATGAAGTATAGTCAAAGATTAAGTTTCTCAAAGCTCTGTAGGCTTTGAGGTACATACTATCATCGTGACACTCGCGCTGCGCGCTCGATTTCCGACCGACATTTGTAAACAGGTTTTGTTCAATCTTTTTTTTCTCGTAACTTTCGTCATTTTTCCACAAAATTTTTTCTTATTTTATTTTTCTTTCAACGTTATTTTTCACGAATAAAACAAAAAGTACGCGTCCTATCAAGAAGTGATCCTTGACGAAATTGTAGATCTTTTTTAGGATAAAAATTTATGTTAATTCATCTTTTTTCGGATCCTACATAGTTTGTCCACAAAATGGAATTTTTTATTTTTCATTATTTTTTGTGCAATAAAAATTTGAATTTTCGATTTTTGAAGAAAATCCAAAAATTTATTATGATGATATTGTAGGGCTTTCAAAATGAAAATTTTTTCTTCTTTTGACTTTTTTTCATATCGTACGTTTTTTGGCTTGAAATTTTGATTTTCGGTTGATAAAAAAATTTTTGAAAACGCTATAACTCTGAGAATTTTCTTTTTATCGAAAAAAGTCATTAGGATAAATTGTTTTTTCTTTTTAATATCATAAATATCCGTACATAGAATTTTCAAATTCAGAAAACAGTGGTCTCAAAAGTTTTCCAAATGCGCACACTTTTTGAATTTTTATCAAAAATAGCTGGTTCAAGTACTCGACCTTTCTTTTAGGACCTTAAAAAAGTGTGCTAAAGATGGATTTGATTCGTTAATTTTTTGGAGAGTTATCGTGTTTACGGACGGACGGACAAACAGACAGACAGACGTCAAATTGAAAACCTGATTTTCGGATTCAGGAGGTCTCGAAACGTGGAGATCTGTTGAAAAAGTGTGATGTCAAATTTCCGACAATTCTAATACTTTCTCAATCATAAATGATGAGAATGTAAAAATGACTAATTTTTATTAGTTATTTCTGCAAACCACCAATTCATTAGTGAATTTCTGAACATAACCACTGCCAAGTCGTTGATGCAGAAAAAGAGAAAATTATTTTGTTACTCAAACAGACTTTCAAGAATAGACGAGAGATTGGATTTCAAAGAAGACACTGGCTATCACGGAAATTCACGAGGAGTACCCCGGACTTTTCGATTAGAAATAAACATTTTCTTAGAAATAAGCGTTTGCGTCACGGACATGCGCATCTCTTCGAAAGCGTCTCATTTTCGACTAATCAATTAGTAAATTTTGACTAACCATTTGGTAAATTTTGGACTAACGAATTAGTAGTTTCGCCACTGTTCACCATAGCGACCGGTGGCGCGCCACGTCTAGCGTTTGACTAATTGAATTGGTCAGACGAAAGTAACCAATTCAATTAGCTATTTTGATCAATTATCAGTTACTGAGTACTTGCCTCTGCAATGAGTCAAATTCGACTGCTAATTAGTTAAATTTAACTAATTCAGATTTAGCGAGCATAATTTGAACCTCTGGGAGGGTATAAGACTACAAGGTGCCATTTTCTTTATAAGGTAAGAATTTAAGGAATTTTTGATGCACTCGTTCCAAAAGTTCCGTTGCGTTTTTCTTGTGCAGTGTCTGTTTTCCTGATGCATATTCTAATCTCGAGCTAACGCGAGCATTAAATTATGAAACTAGCGCTTGTTTATTGTTAAAATCTTTACATGTTCTCAAAATAAAGCTTAATGTTTGATTGACAATTCTAACAGTTTGTTCTAGGTGTTTCCTTAATGTGAACACTGAGTCACGGATGATTCCTAGATCCCTTACGTATAATAAACTCTCTGAATCGCCTGATAATTTATTTGATATTCGAAAAGGATTGGTTCGTGTGATCTTGTAAAAGATATTACTTTTGTTTTATTTATATTAATATAACATATAAACTCTTTTTGTATTTTAAATAATTTGAAGTATTCTGTATTCTGTAGGCCTTAGGGCTTCAAACTTAAGTAAAATTAATTAAATTTGACATAAAAACGTGTTTACTCGTCATACACTATATGCACGAGCACCTAATTTAACGCACAATACTCGTGTTTTAAATAAATATCATGAAAACCTTTGAAACTTACATGCTATCAATTGAAAATTTGAACAAAATTTCATTCACCCTGTTTTACTGAAATTTTTTCTTTGACTAATAAAAAACTCTTTTTAATTTGCTATTATAAGGCAGAAGAACAATGCGCTATATTAGAAAACATGACAGATAACTTGACGCAGATACACTTTTTAGAAAAACTTTAAATTAACGTTTTAATCAATTCCAATATAATTTTAGCTGCATAAAGACTGAAACTAAGATATCGAACTACATGCTATATAGTTTGCTGCAACGAGATCGCATATATTACTCTTTAAATCGAGCGATAACTTTTGGTAAGTCATGATTTTTATGAAGAACTTTCATTTTCCTTTTATTCCGTTTACTTGTAGTTTTAATATTTATAAATTATAGGTTATTGTTTTATCAGATCACAGTTTCAGTATACCAGAACATTAGACCAATGACTTAATGTAAATTTAAAAATTTTCAAAAATCTCTCATCAAATAATTTTTTGTAACTTTTTATTTCACCTTATGTTTCGTCAGAAAAAAATTTGTTTGTGCCAAAAAAAAACAAAGAGGTAAAAAACGATAATTTAATAAAAACCTGTAACAAAAGGAAAATCGGCTATTTCTATCAATTTTAATACAATGTTGGAAAGTAGGAATGCATTTAAAACATTTCTTACTAAAAATTAAATCCATGACAAATTTAAACACCAAATTTTTTATTCGTAAATCAGCAGAAACACTTTTTAATTACACACTTACTTTTGTTCTATGCGAAGTGTAATATTTAGAACAATCGTATTTTCGAAATTGCAGCTCTAAAAGGGGTAAAAATAGGCCTATTTATCGATGAAAAACAAATGTTTAAAAATCAAAATAATGTTGATATAAAAATTAAAATAGCTAGCTTTTTTAATAATATCTGGAAAACAGTCGCGTGCAGGATTTTCGGAAAACATTTAAACTTGACCACAACTGTCTTTTGAATTAATACAAAAATCTACAAATCAAAATCATAGTTTGCTTATCAGATTTGCAGCAAACTCTGAAATTTTTGTTTTGCCGACATTTGCAAGTCACATTTTTTTTTCTATCGGTATCTTTTAATTTTTGATACTTTTAACCGGTTTCATCACACTTAGAGAAACATATTGAATTCTATTTCATAATAATTTCAAATTAATAATTGCAACAAAATTGTTTGTTTATTCGAGTCAATTCAAAACCTTCTCAAATAAAATTGCACATTCCTAAAAAATATAGTGTATGATTTACATTCATTTAACTTGAACGACTTACAGAACAAGATTTTATCGATAAAAATCACAGCAAAATATAAATGATTCAAAATTAAGTTTTGCATCGCTGGAAAATTTTATTTTTTTTATTTTTTATAGCAACTTCATTGTATGAAAAAGACCGATAAGAGATTTGCAGTGACTTATTCTTTCCTGTGAGGTAGGAGATCCCTCGAATTTCTGAATTTATTGCCAGGCTCGGGAGCAAAATATTTCTCAATAGAAAAAGCCGGCGTTTTCTCGTTGAATTCGGGAGTTAGGAGAAGTTTTTTTTGAGATTTGAAAAATTTCAAAAATTGTAGAAAATCCCCGGTTTTTCGGAACAGTGCATCGTATCGATTCGAATTTCCGTGGGCGTTGCTATGAGATGGACCCTTGTAAGGCTCGAGCAGACTTGAGTGTCGCCAAGCTACCCTCCACCTCTACAACCACCATCTACCTCACCTCCGGGACCAGTCCGTAAATGTGTGCATGTTCATGTGAAACTTGCCGTTATTACTTCTACAAATATACAAGATATCGAGATCGAACGACCCCAATTTCAAGAGGTCCTTATATCTAACTGCTGTATCTGCACACCTCCTAAAAAGATAATTAATTAAGGAGAATGAAAGAAATTGTTGGCGGAGTATTTTTTTATATTCATTTCGTAAAAGACTTTCACCATGGATATTTATAAATTATTTTCTTTTAATTAGTGTAACCTTAATAAATAATATGTTAAGCTTTTTCAGTTTCGGAAACATTTCAATTGTGAAATTAACGTGTTCCAATAAGAAGAGCAGTTGTTGCTTTACAAGGAACGAAGTTCTGAAAAAATTAAAAATCGAGTAACTTTTAAGGACTTTATTTATTTATAATTTTTCCGTTATTTAGACCTTTAATTCAAGTTGCTTTAAGAACGACTGAAAATCTATTAAGGGACATCAGTCTGTCACATTTGATTTTGTATTTCGCGTGAACAATGTAATTATTTCAATTTGTAACTTAGGTTGTAATTACGAACACGGATCTAGCACCCTAACTAATGACGAATCAGGGTACTAATGCCCTGTCTTTAATTCCATGCTGAATAACGTATTAATATAAAAACATTATCTAAACGCCATACAAATTCAAATCGGATAGACAGCGGTACGCAGTCAGTCTCTGGATTTATGGTATCTGTCAGCCCAAAAATCGACACGTAAATCCAGATTTGGTTGCGTGTGTAATGATCGGTAGTTCTTCACGCCAAAGAATACTATTTGCTCTTAATATATCGAATTTCCCAACCGAGTGCTAAAGATTGTTCAAAATTATGGTTGGATGCAGGGAATACAAAAATGAAAATCTCATAAAGTTAACGACATGTGTAGGTTATACTATAGTGTTCGGCATTATGTGATCAAAATTAGGGAACTATTTCGCCTATTCTTTAAAATAAACACTTTTCCTAGCCAGAAAGTCATGCTAATATCTATCATCAACTTCCAAAATTACGGATCTGTGATAAATTCATTATTTTACGAATAGTTAAACTAATATTTTGTAGATATTAAATTTGACTCTATAAAATCCTAAAATTTAGGTGTTCAATTCCCAACATTTTTTGAAAAACCTGTATAAGTATGATTAAACTGGATATTTCCTAATTTCTTACAATCATGTTTTAGTTTTTATTTTAGGAAAAGCTAGACTAATTAAAAGATATTATTTGTGCAACATCCGCTCTCTACACGGAGAAAAATAGATGTTAGCACAGACTATCTAGATATTAATAGGTAATATCTTAGCGATTTAACTATGGGATAGAAATCTAGATACTGAAGTAGAGCATCCGCAGATATTAAAAAGAAGATTTTAACTGACAATATCCAAGATATTAAAGGGCAGAATCTACGATATTCAAGAAATATTTTTTAATTGTGCAAAAATTACCTGTAAAGCATGCCATTTTCTGTAAAATGCAAAAGAATGTTAATATCGTAGTCCTCTGTTTTGAAAATCCGAATCCTCAAGCATTCGGCTTTTTGCATAATTATGCGATTTTTGTGTTAAACAGATAACACACTGTTCAAGGCTAAGATGAAAGATGCCCGTAGCTGAATCCTTATTTTCTTGAGAAAATTATAAAATATCCAAAAACATTTAATCCATTTTCCACCAAAACTTATAGTGCAATAGATATCCGAAAAACCACAATACACACGATGAAAGCTCAAGATACAGACAAAATCTTTTGTCGCCATGCCACACGTCAGCGACCTTGCTCCGATAAAATTTAGCTTTTTTAATATCTTTGATATCAACTATTAATATCACATATTTTATACTTTCAATATAAACAGATATTGCTCTTTAATATTTTGTATGCTGAATAGAAGATATTAGATAACAGGTGTATACATATGAAACCGGTATTGCCATTTAGCGGCCAGTAGGCACACTTGTAGGCACTGTCGGAACTTACCATTTGTGCTAATTGGCGTATTGT
>NC_046662.1:99018823-99022186 GCF_010883055.1 Belonocnema kinseyi
GGCGCATACTTTGAATAAAATATTTGTTATCATTCTCTTGAAATAAATGTGTTTTTTTCTTGAAAAAATACCGGTTTCATATGTATACACCTGGTAGTATGCCGTAATATCTATATATTATGGTTAAATATCAAAGTTTTTAATATCTGCTTATCAATATCTATTTTTCTCCGTGTAAATATGAATCAGTGAAAAATTCACTGATTCAAATGGTAGTTAGGCATTTCACTGATTAATCAAAGATTTCGGACTTATTCACTAATCACTTCAGTAACACCAGAGTAAATCATGTGAAGCAGAACCTCTACATTTTTAGTTTAGCGTTGTAGTTACTCTTTTACTTAAGTAACAAGAAGAATTCCTTGATGAAATATTTTTTTTATTTTCGGGTTATAAGTCTGCTCAATTAATTGCATGACAAATATACTTTACCTCGTATAGGAAGTACTTACTTAACGGGCATGTACATGCCAGTCCAATCTTGAAATTAAAGTAATATGTGATGTTGTTTTTCATTTAAAAGCACGGGAACTTTTCACCTTTTTTAATATTTGATTATATTTATGGGTTTCAAGTTTTTACTATGATTCTTTGATTGAATGTACTAAAATATTATCGTATTATGATTGCTAAATTGACATGTTACAGTGCTGCCAACCTTAAAAAGTGGTTACCCAGGTGGACCGAAGGAACCGAATGGAGCCTCTACAAAGTACCCGTAAGGATCCCGTTTGGTCGCCATTCGGTTCCTTTTTAAAAAACTCGACAACCAGCAAAATCAACTTTTAAATTGTTGAAATTCGGATTCTACGTTAAAATTCCCTATAGAAGGTCATGGCATAATTGCAATAGTTTTTTTTGCACCGATAAAACTTTTTAAAAATATAAGACGTACAACGCCTGTTAACTGATACTTACAGGCGATACGTTTGAAGTGTAGCAGTCAACAGGCATTATACGTCATATTTTTTAAAACTTTTTATCTTTCCAAGCAAAACTATTGCGGTTATTCCGTGACCTTCTATAGGAACTTTTAACGTGGAATCCGAATTTCAACAATTTAGAAGTTAATTTTGCTGTTTTTCGAGTTTTCTAAAAAGGAAACGAATGGAGGCCCAATGGGGTCTTTACGGGTACTTTGTAGAGGCTCCATTCGGTTCCTTCGGCCCGCCAGGGATATTTCACTGAATCAATAAGTAACCTTTCACTGATTGTTAGTTACCCATTTCTAGCTATTTGAATCATGTGTAAAATACCTGATTACAGTCGACGACGCTTAAAATGCTCTTACGGTCGCTGTTTCAGACCCTTTACCTTACAACTTTCTAGAGTGATTATTGCGGAAAGTAGATGTGATACACATGCACATAGGAAATTGTGACTCATGTTCTCATTGCTGAATATATAACTTAATTCAAGCCTTTTTATATTATACTTAATAATCATTTTTATATATAACATTGGAGTTATTTTTAATTAGATCGAATTAGTAAAAACATTGTATTGTACACAGTTAATTTATTGTTATATTTTAAATAATAGATTTACTTCGAATTTTGACTTTTATCTCTAATATTAAAGATTTTAATTACATATTAAAGAATTGGTTTGATGGTAAAAACTAATGGTTATAAAATTCCATTTGTTTCTACATGATTGCAATCTATACCATCCAAGTATCTTTCTCCTTGAAAACAAAACTAGTAAAGGCGTCACGTATATATGATATAAACACTTACGTGTCTATTCTTCCATTTTGTAATACCTTTGAAGAAATAGATAGAAAATATTGCGAGTCAAGTATGGAAAAAGTGGAAAATAAGCACCAGAGAGAAAAGACATTGCGGACCAAAAGTTCAGTATAACAAAGTGAAAGATTTATTAACACAAAGTAACAGCTAAAACGACCTTTTCTATAATTTTCATAAATAATTTCATTCAAAAAGTAAAAACTTGCACAATAATTATAAGTTAATGTATTGATAAATTCAGTTATAAATAATATTTTTTAATCATTATATCGAATAATAATAATGATGATCATTTTCGCGAATTCAGTTATTAACAGGTAAGTGTTTCCACCCAGTGAGTTGTCACAATTGAGAGATTATTTTCCAATTACATGCTGATTCAAAGTAACCCTTTCTAAAATATAAATAATAATGTATCACCTGTTTGATTATTTCTAAAAGATCCGGAGGTCCATAGGTTCAGCATCCGGACAGGTCAGTTCATAGATCAGGTTCTAGTGTAAGTATCTTGTCCATCCAGTTCTGGTCCATGTAGCATCCAAAAGGGTGTGAACTGGACTCCATTCTGAATATTATGAAATGGATACTAACTTTAATTATATATAAAATCTATTTATTACTTTAAATTGTAGTAAGCACTACATAAAATTTTTAATTAAATAATTTCTTTATTATAATATGTGAATACAGTCCGCTCTCTGAATAGTGCCGGACATGGGCTGGTAGAGGAGTATTTTTCGTAGAATTCAGGTTCCCTCACTCTGGACAGGTGGAAGCCCTATTGAAATCGCGCCCGCTCTCTCTTTTTCCCCCGCAAGTATAAAGTGTATATGTTTGGTTGTTTTTTCTTCTTCTAGATTTCGATTCAACTAAACGGAGTCTTTTTTGTACAAGCATTGATTTGGAAAGTATTTGATTAATTATTTTATGCACTATGAAGCATTAAGCCGCTACAAAGTCTATTTTCGTACATACATTTAAGTGGCACTATTCAGAGACACCGGAATGAAATGCCGGCGCTCAAAGCTATAGCGCGATGGTGGGGATGCGCTCGAACATGAATGAGGGGAAACGGCTCCATTCAGAGCGGCATTATTCAGCGAGCTGCCTCTATTATTGTTTTTAATGTGAATTCCCACTACTAAATACATTTTTTCAGGTTGTGAAATTTTGAATGATTTGTAAGCTATGTATTAAAAGAACGGATAAGATGGAAAATCCTTCGTGCTATTTACGTGTGGGAATGTAACGATTGATCGAAATGGTAACAAAGGTCTTACCTTCTGAAAACCCAGACTTTCTTGTCTATTTTTATTATTTTCCACTTTTTTTCTGGTAACTAGTTCACAACTATTTTAGCCTTATATTGCTTTTTTCGCAGTTGCAAATCTAAAATATTTCGTCTTTTTCGTCATTTAAAAAAAGGTTTTTATTAGGCCAAAAACTTATTTTGTACGTATACAGAAATTATTCTGTTAATTTTTAAGTCATTTAACTGAGACCCTAGTTTGAAGAGACATAAGAAGTCACAGAAACACGAGAGCCTGCATGAAAAAATGCATGGACATAAAAGAAGCTAGAGAAGTATGACAGGACAGGAAAGTATGGCGGC
>NC_046662.1:99022286-99033733 GCF_010883055.1 Belonocnema kinseyi
CCCCGACCCTTCAAGGTCTCGTTCAAACCCGAGTGGCTTTTGTTTTCGCCCCAAAGGGTCCGCCATTTTGAATTTATGATACCCCGGACTCGACTCGGACACCAAAAAACTTGGGTCGTTAGCGAAAATTACAGAGAGAATGGCTATGGAGAATGGCACCCTTTCACTGCATAAGGGGTTGATGGTCCGATTTGTAGCTTCGTTATAAAATCTAGAAAGTATATTCTACGATGCCTCTGGATAATTTTCTCGAAGACAAAATTGGGTTCTATACTCTATATTTAGTATTCACTAGATTCTGAAAGTCTGACAGCAGCTTACTCAAAATTTATAGACAAAATATTTAAGTAAAGATAGGGTACTATAATAAGAAAACCCTGTTATCAGTTTTACGCAAGGTAAACCATTTTTGAGCACAGGAAAATCATTTTTTCCTAAACCACAAGTGTCACTTGCTGTACTTATGACAATTTTACCTGGACTTTCAAATTTACCGAATGAGAGATGCCGCAATGTGACTTACGCAAATTTTAAATGCCGCAATGTGACTTCCCGCAAAAGTTAATTGCCGCGGTTGTCATGTTCCGGATCCATATTTTGTAGAACTGGTTTAAACATGCGAACTTTTATCTTAAATTTCTTTGGACCTTTTGTTGTTTCCGAGCGTGCGGCACTTCGCGCTCGTTCGTTTCCATATACGTTATGTACGCGTGTATTTCGACTTTTTTTCACTTTCGTAAATATTGTCACTGAAATAAAAAGCTACGATTTATGTCAAAAATTGTGAACGATTTTAAGTTTCTTTTATAAATGCCCAGCATTAAATTTTTCAGATTTTTCATAAATTAAAAATGATTTAAATATGAATGCTTTTATTTAGTATAAGAAATTTTACAATCTAAAATTTCGAAAGAATAAAAAAAATTGAGTTGAGATATTTAAAGTTTTTAATTTTGGTTTGAAGCTTACATTTTTCAGAGTTGCCATTTTAATCAGGAAAAATAATTTTCAATCATTTCTCGGTTCGCAAAAATTTTTAACGATTGTAATGAAACAATTCAAACCCATAAAGCTAAAACAAATTCCGTTAAAAACATGAAAATGTGTAATAAAGTATAGACTATACTCAAAATAAAAACGCATTTATAATTTTTCTACGAATTTTAGTCAAATTTATTTCTTCTTTTTCAGGCAATTATTTTTAATTCACCTTTTTAAAATTAGAAGTTTAATTCTTTTTATTTTAAGTTGTTATAAATTAATACTTGTTTACTTATTATTTACACATCAAAATTTGTTTTGAAATCTTTTTTAAATATTCTTTCAAAATTATTTGTTAAGAATAAAAATCATTTGAAATTTTTGCAGGAATCTTTATTATATTTTTTTATCATCTTAACATTTTTAAAAATAATTTGAAAACATCAAAATCTTATATAAAGATCTTCAAATATATACATTTTCTCACAAAATTTTTAGAATCATTTCAAATTTTTACATTCTGAATCATGCTCACTTTTGAACGACCTGTCGAATCAAGTAAAGCTTGGATACACTTCTTAAGGTACTGAGATAAAGGTTGAGTTCGTTAAGCAGATATTTCCAAACCAAATAAAAAAATTTATAGCATTTTCAAAATATGATTTTTTTCTAATTTCAGTAATTTTTATAAAAGCTTTTTATAGATGGATAGAAGGCATGCCAATTATCCCATTAAAATTTTCAATTTCGATGAAAATTAGAATAGTTATATACTTTTAAAAAATTATGAAAATGTTCAGAAACATAGAAAAAAATTTTCAAAAAAAAGGGGGAAAATGGTTGTAATAGGTTAAGAAATATCAATACAAATTTCTACTAGATATAAAATATGTGTATTTCAAAACTATTCAAATGAAATTTCTTAATTAGACAAAAATTCTAAAAGTTGGATCATTTTCAAAAATATGCAATTTTGTTTTTAAGATATCCGTAAGTTTAAAGCGTCGTTTTTAGTACATTTGAACAAGATTTACAAATTATCTTGATGAAATTCTGCAACTGGACACAAATTATCGAGCGCGAAGCTCGAGTTTCGTAATGAGATTCTTTTTTTGAACTTAAGAACTTTTTTTGTGAATAAAATATCAAACTGAAACTACGGAAAATGTATCAGAAGACCATAAAGTACGTTTATGTATTTCATTTGAGTAGGAATTTCGATTAAAATTATTTTCAAAAAAATTAACTGGAACCATTTTTTGCATAAACTTGAACTTTGTTGAATCTGAGAACTTTTCTAATATTTAAAATATCTTCAAAATGCAAAAGAACCTACATAAACGTAACTGTCGGCTCTCGCATTTCTTCTGATACATTTTTTTAAGCTTTAGACCGATATTTTAATAGCAAAGAAAGTTCTTAAGTTCGAAGAAAATTCAGTAAACCTAATAAAAGAGGTGGGTAATATAGATATTTGAGTGTGTCACATGCCCTTAAAAATAAATCGAAAAAATGTCAGTTATAATTTATGGCTGTAATTCCTCAGAAGTTTAAATCGCAGTTTTCGATTTAAGTTTTAATATTTTTCATTTAAAAAAATTTTAACCATAAATGAAATACCACAATCCAGTACTGCGGAGCTTTACCAGCCAGTACTGGTCCAGTATGGATGCCCAGTACAGGACTCCGGCAATATGTATTTGGCCAATACTGCGACAGCGGCATTTTTTCAACTGGCATGGATATAGATAATATTAGGATGTCTTGCCGAGGTCTTGAATTTTCCCATGCATTTTATATGGGGGATATTGAGCAAAAACTTCTGATTCAGATAACTTGGGTAACATACATTTTTGTGAAAAAATAAACAGTCATATTACTAACAACCCACAATTCGCTAAAATTATAAAATGGCGGCTGATTTAATTTTGAAAAAGGAGCATTTTTTATTTGTCTCGATCAAAAGTGTTATGGGGCACAAAGTCCGAAAATAAACAGTTTTCGAGTTATAGAGGGTTAAACATCCAACCCTTTTAAGAAACATTACCAAATATCTCGAAAACTGCAGCTCTGCGAATAAAAGGTTCCCTATGAAAGCCAATAAAGGCAAGTCATGAGTGCGATTTAGTTATTATCTAGCCAATGAAGGTACTACATGAGCGAGATTCAATCATTATCTAGCCAATGAAGGTAAGATTTGTCCAAGATGTTGTCAATATCTAGCCAATGAAGGCATGAAATGAGCTTGATTTAGACAATATCCGGCCAATGAAGGCAAGTCATGAGTGCAATTTAGTCATTATCTTGCCCTTATGGGTTCTATATTAATTTCCTCTTTATATCTTGTCTTTATTGGTTGAATATTAGCAATAAATGACAAGTTCACATTGAATGACCTTGAAAATTGACCTGTATCTTAAGGCCATGACTTTCTTTGCATTTCTCCGTTAGAGCACAATAACTTTCATAGGGAACATTTTTTTCGCAGAGCTGCAGCTTTCGCGATATTTGGCAATGTTTCTTAAAAGGGTTGGATTTTTAAACCTCTATAACTCGAAAACTGTCCATTTTCGGACTTTGTGCCCCATAACACTATTGATCGAGACATTGAGAACTACATTTTTACGAAGTTTAATCAAAATCGACCGAAAGCCATTTCATGTACATGCTGCGGAGTCCTTTATATATTTCCTAATAGAATTCAGCCTAATGACATATGTATAGAGCGTCATATTCAAACAACTGTCAAGAAAAATAAAAAATAAAATATGTCTTTCTTAGGAATTATTTGAGCCACCATTTTTCCTAATTGTGTTTATTTTTACTCACAACTTTATTTCTAATGAATAGACTCGATTCTATAACGAAATGTACAAATTTTATCCAAAAAAATGTGAAACAATTATCTCGTTGGCAATTTAGTTGATTTTTAAATAATTTTAATATTTTTTCAACACTAGTTCATTCCTGCAGATACAGCTGATATATATACCAATCAATTTTGACAATATTTTGTTAAAAATTACAGAAATTAAGATGTTTTCGAAATTACATCAGCCCCCATTTGGTAGTTTTACATAATTTTATGTTGTACACATAATTGTTTACTTTTCAATAAAAAAAGGTCTTTGAACCAACTTACAAATAATTTTCTGGTAAAATATAAAAATGTCCCACTTTGTTGAAAATCCTTATCACTGCCATTTTGAATTTTCGCAAAATTATCAATTTTACACATAGTAAAAGTAAGTAAAGAGTATGAAATTTACTATGCGATTATCAGTAAGTTTGTGTATTTCAGTGGAATTCTATGACAAATGTTGACTTTGTGAAGCTATTCGCTTGGGGTGATTGCTAGATATATTGGTGATGACTGGTGGGGATTATGTAACTTGTTTACTTCAATTCCCAATTTCACTTTTACAAAAATACGTTTGCTTTTTTTTGAATTTTTGAATTCACTCTTTTTGGCATTTATTAATTTGCAACTTCGAAAAACCTCTTTTCGAGAAAAACGCGTCTAAAGTTGGAGAGTGCCATATTGCTCAATTGTATTCTTATTGTTTGAACATAAGCTATACACACTTCATGTCTCTTTCGGGACATGGGTATAGTAAAAATTAATATAAAATCAGTATATACGCCCTTATGACATACACTACTTGAAATCGAAATTAATGAACATTCTCGAACATTCATCAGTAGTAGCTTAACGCCTTGTGGTGGTGATTAATGATCAATTACTTAAATAATTACAAGAAAAATTTGAATGTTATGATTTAGCTATTGGAAATCAAACTTGAATATTGAAAAAAGTTTCCTTCACAATTAACTTGATAAGAATGCCACCGGCTAATGGAGCATTTTTTCAAATGCCCGAATGAAAAAAATTTGTTAGCATCAATAATGGCATCAAACCTCCTATCAAAACTGCTTTAGGGAGATATTTTTATTTATTCTCCCAAATTTGTAAATGAATAAAATAAATAGTATCCACAAACAACTTAAAAATTGTAACCCTTTCCGCTTATTAAATACGTATCACGACGTCAAATTATTTTCTATAAACTACCATTCATACTAAATACGAATACACCAAAATTTGTTCGGACAGAAAGGCGCAGAGGAAAATATCGAAGGGAAATTAAATATCGTTAAGTTGAAAGTTCCATAACTTGAATTCACCTTAGTCGATAGCAATCAAAAAGAAGAACCGCCCCGGAATCGGCATTCGCTGATTGGCGGCTGCGGGCGTCGGCAGGCTAACGCGCCACATCCCCTGCGATAATTCGATATCTCGTCCGATAGTTTAGTACAAATTCAATGTCCGGATGGAAGGTTGGATTCGACGGCGGAGATGTCGACTTAAAACAATTGAGGGCCGGAGTGCTACGCAATATCCTGACTCCTCTAATTCGATTAGCGAACTAGCTTGTAGCCTCATACTACACGGAATTCCGCGCAGCCCAGGTAACCGTGGCGGGTGGTTAAGGAATCATTGGAAGTGAATTAACTACCTCAATGGTACTACATACATACGTAGGTACATTCGTATAACATATAACATATAACGTATAACGCAGAGAGTACCTAGGTACCGAATTATCGGACTCGATGGAAGAACGTTCAATTTGCCAAATTAATCCGTCCCAAACCGAACTACCCAGTCAGCCCAAGACGTCGGAGTTTTCGATCCAAAGCGTCTGCGGTTCTGAAGTTTCGCGAGACTCCATGTTACCACTCCCAAGTACCAATTTCCTTCACGAAAACGCATTTTAGTAAAGAAAAAAAAACAAGTAAATGCTGATTTAACTGAACAGAGTTTAGAATCTTTCGAAAATCTACAATATATGTATGTATTCCAAATCCCCTTGCTAATGTTTTTCAGAAATTTTGATAGTACTTTGGTACATTCTCCTTTAGTAATTCAGTGTAGCCCGCACAGAAAAATTTATAGTATAATGTCGGATCTGGCCAGGGTTTAACTTTGCTTAAGGTGGGTTTCTGTATACGCGACTGAAGTCGCTCTACTTCATTTGCGCGAAACTAGTCGCGCGATTAGTGATTCTTACGGGTTTTCTACGGGGCGTCTGGAGACAAGCGACCAGGTCAATTTTCATTTCTTTGTCTGTAATCAGTCCAGTTTTAACATCTGCTGCAGTAGGTTGTACAGTAGCACATGACAGCATGGATCAATTAATAATTAATCTTCTCGAGGAAGAAGAAGTAGAGGAAGTACTTCTTATGCTTTTATTGAATGAGACAAGTCGAAGTGAAATTCGAGAACTTTTTTTAAACAGGTGATCGAAGGGATTTCAGAAAATTGTAATTGAGCGGCATCTTTATAGTGATGACACAGTGTTCTAAAAAATTCTCCGCTTTAATATCAGCTAATTTAATTACATTGGTTGAAGATCTTCAGATAATAACAAAATATGCATCAAATTCCTGTAAAAAATATTAATGATTTTTCTTTCAAATAAACAATTTAAAGAAATATTTAACAACATTTCAAAACAAATTTTGATGTATAAATAACAACTGAACAATTCATAATTTTTATCTTCTAGTTTAAAAAGTCACAATAAAAAAAAATGTAATCCATCAAGTTTTAATGCTCTTCACTGAAATTTCTTAAAATTATATAATTTAACAAAAAATTGAATTAGTTGATTCATTCTTCAAATTAGAGCATTGAAAATTATAGCGTGCATTTTTTTGAACCTTCGACCTGTACAATTTATGAAAGTTAGAATTGTTTTATTTTGTAGTTTACCGATATTTATTTTAAAATTGGAAAATTAAAAATTATTCTTTGTTTTTTCTCGATTAATTTTAAGGGTATATTTAAAAATATTTAAATATTTAAGCAGAATTAAATAATCAGCAGAAAAGTAGCCTTGCGCAGAGAAAGTATTTAAAAAGTGTCAAATAAAAACACACTTTTGAATATTCAAGTCGCAGCGGCTGGGCGGCTAGACTGCTTCTCGAGCAGTCTAGCCGCCGCGTTTTATAGTCGCCCTCGGGGTCCCTACTGTCGCGCAGGTAGGGCTGCTTTTAACGATTTCTGGTAGATTTCGAGGCTGGCGCAACCTGACTCAACCTGATGCAACTAACGCGCTTAGAGTGCGGCCCGCTTTGCTGCTGGTCGCGTTTGACTGAAAGACGAGCAGTCCTGCGCGCGCTATTAGGAGGCACCTCAGGATGAGTTCTGTACCTGTGAATGTAATGAATCTTTTTATAATAGGATTAAAATAAATTTAGACGTTTTTGGTAGAAAATTAAATTGAATTATTTTATTCCAAATTCACTTTTTGTTGTTGTTAAAAACTGAATTTGCACCTCATACTGATGAATCGCATGCATTTTAATGTTGTAACTCACTTTAATGATAACCATATTCTTTAAATACGGAACTTGATATTTTAAGACCAACCTCCTTTTAATTTATTAATTGAGCAAACTTTTCAACAGGTGTTTCAAGTAATTGATCACATCCTCCCTCAGTAATTAATATATTCCTTTCTTTTGAGTTCAAAAGCATTTTTATTTATTACTTTAACTACCAATCAGAAAAATATTTAACAACATTTCAAAGTAAAACATACACTTTTTGTTGATATTTTACAATTATTCCCACATCTATAACTCCGTCAAACATTTACGCAATAAAACTTTTACAACTTTATTATTATCACAAAATATTATACATACGCTGATAACAAATAAAACATTTTTTTAAATAATATCATACTTGTTAGGTATGTAAGGTTTTTTTTCTATTACTGTTATATTTAAAAATATGACCACTTCTACTATTATTACATATTTACACTAATTACTTAACGGCTTATGAGTCCAGCACACACACGCATTATAATTAAGCACATGTGATCAACTTGTTGCCGTATGGTCAACTCTCCGCAACATCAGTTCTTACGTTTAATGTCATACAAATTTTAGCAATACTTGAGTGTTTCATTGTTCCGATTTATACAAAATCATTACAGTACCAGTAAAATACACGTTTCTGCCAGTTGTCGAATCTTGCGCTTGAGCAAGTTTTCCCAGTCTCCCCTAGACTTTTCACATTTAAATTTATGAAAACAGTAAATATTTTGTATAATAAACATAAAATATGTCAAAATTAAACTAATATTTATTACATTTTAAATTACATTGAAATTAATGAAATTATTTATTAAATGTAAATATTACTTTTGCTTGACAAATTTTGAAACCTCAAATAAAATGCACTTAAGTAAGACGTTAAAAAATAAATACTTTAAAAGTAATCATCTGGGGTGGAAGGTGTTAGGAAAAACCACCAATAACGTCCCTAGTTTTCGCTTAATAAGTAACCTACCAATATGTAAATTACGTCACAAATTCTTTATATGGTGAAACTTCCCCGAAACGTTTTCTCTCTGTATATACAGATAGCAGACTTCTTTTCTCCAATATATTTTTATTCAGATAGGTCAAAAAGTAATTATTCTTGTGCAAAATGTACACATTCTCGACTATTCAGTTTTTTTTCTATTATTCTTCCTCAAAAGTACACCCAACTCTCGTTTTCAGTCCCCCGGTTCTCGGCCTTCCTAGAACTGCTGGATCACACAGTTTCTTAATGGAGCAGGGTGAGAGCGGTTGCAACAGTCATTTTAGAAAGACCACAGTGCGTGATTACTCAGTCAGGTATATTGCGCCATAGCGTGCATTCCAATTGGAAACTGTTCAGACGGCCCTTATTGTTTACGTTTCGTTCCTCCCGAATTCAGTACAAGGCTATTTGAAGGAATCCCCCGACAATGAACTGAAAACATGAGTTTGGCGTAATTCCAGCTTTCAGTTTAGTTAAATTCTAGTAGAATTAACTAAAAAAATTGTAAAATCAACTATACTTTCACTAAACTAGACACAAAGAAAAAAATGAATCCCACGATGGGTACATGCATAAATTACGTAAAGTCTTTAGGTGGGGGACGTTCTGCGAATTGTAAGATATTTTCAAATCTGCGATTCATTAAAGCACAAAAGTTGAACAGATTTTATTTTAATTAGCTATTTCTCAGCATTAAATATAAGAGATGTATTTTACTTTATGGATAATTGTAATTGTATAACTTTTTAATTTTACCTAATAATATTAGTAGTAGCTAGTAATATAAGCATTGATTATAAATATAATAATCATACATTCACGAAATAATAGTAGATTAATAAGCAAATAAGAGGTCATCCACAAATTACGTAAGGTGCTTCTCTGATAGCACTGAGGCGTAAACAAACAAAAGCGGAGCGGGCTATAATGAGTTAGTTCCCACCCACAATCAGCCCCAAAATCGGCGCTGTAGAAGAGTTTGACTTATTTGGTTGAGTCAACGTTTTAGTACAAATATTATGTTTATGGCTGAAAAATGTAATACTTCGGACGATTATTTTTCTTTACAATAATATATTGAAGGCTTTTTCTAGGTTTTTTGTAACACATTGTTGTTCCTTATTGACTAAAAATCTTTTTAACAATAATTGAAAATTCGTCTTTTTTATTAAAAAATTTATCTGTTTTGGTACAAATTTTATTTACTTTTTTGTTCGAAATGTAACTGTGTGATCAAAATAAAAAATTTCTCCATAAAAGATCAATAGTTACTTTTTTTAACAAATATACAACAATTGTAGATACAGCAGATCCAAAACTGTTTTTCCTTTCTTCGACTGTTTTAATTTTCAATCAGTATTTCAGCTAAATTCAGCAATATATTCGATCTTACGGTCAATGATAAAGTCAAAATAAAAGCATCCGAAATAACATGGTAAAAACATATTTATTTCTTTAAAAAAAAACCCTCAACGTTTCGACCAACACTGCGGGTCTTCATCAAGAGTCGATATACAAATCTATAATTTAATAAAAAATTGTTTGAGCGTAAATGTTGTAATAATTAGTGTAATAATCATTGACTGTAAGACCGAATATATTGCTGAATTTAGCTGAAATACTGATTGAGTTACTTTTTTTTTGTTGAGAAATAATCTTTTGTGGTTGAAAAATTAGCTACTTGTTTGAAAGTTTAACTTTCACCTAAGCTGGTTTTGGATGGCCTCTAAATTAAACGAAGAAAAAATTTATTCAGTAAAAATTGTTTGAGATAGGGAAGCGGGAGAGGGTTGACACTTGTATTTTTCCGCGATAGTCTAGTGCAGCTCAGGTGCTAATCAGCTTTCGAATAACATACCAATTTTAAAATGAAACAATGTCTAAAATGATAAGAATAAGAATAAAAATCAATCGTAAGAATTTAACACTAGAAACAATTGTATTTTTTTACGACTCTAGCAATCTTGTAGGGACTCAAATCAGATCCTGATCAATTTTCCGTAACATGCTAATTCTTAAGTGTTGACCAGCAAAATATTTTGATGAGTTTTGAACATTTTTTTTTTTGCTTAAAGGATTGGAAATCCCTTTGGTTACAATACGTAACCACAAAACCAGACGGTTGAATCTTATGGTCATTGTTAAACAGGATATTAGAAATACATGTACATTATTACATTAGTACATTAATACATTAGTACATTAGTACTACATTATTATTACTATTATTATTACTACATTATTAGTTTATGAAGAGATTGAATGTCTTGTCATGAAAAAAAGATTTAAAAGGTTGATAATAGAATGTTTGTAACACATCTACAAAATGTTCCCTTTTCGAGGTATGTATTGCGTGCGGGAAGTAATCAATTCCAAAACCGTGGTAAAAAGCTGACATAAATAAATGTTCAAAAATACGAGAGAAAACAAAGTTTTTCACTAATTTTCTCGGTCTTACGATCAATTTCAGATACAAAGTAATAAAAGAGAAATCGAGTTTAAATTCTATTTTTATTGACGTTTCGGCCTCGCATCTGTGGGCCTTCATCAGAACAAACATCTTGCAGGTAATTTTCGAAGTCAATCATATTATACGAGGGTAGTTCAATAAGTCCTTAGAATGAAGTATAAAAACAATTTTTTTTGGGTAAATTTTTTTTAATTTTTCAACATAATCTCCTTGGAGCTCTATACACTTGGTCAATCGCTTTTCAAGTTTTTTTAATCCTTCAGAAAAGTGCGTTTACGGAAGTTCCTCAAAATAAGCACTTACAGAGGCAATGACGTCTTCGTTGTCTGGAAATCTCTGTCCACCGAGCCATTTTTTCAAGTTTGGAAATAAGAAAAAGTCACTGGGGGCTAAATCTGGTAAATACGGTGGGTGTTCGACCAATTCGAATTTTAGCTCTTCAATTTTAGCCATTGAAACGAAGAATGTGTGAACTTGGGCGTTGTCGTGATGAAAAAGAATTTTTTTCTGGCCAAATGTGGTCGTTTTTTTTAATTTCTTCTTTCAGCTGCTCTAATAATGATGCATAATATTCACCAGTGATTGTTTTACCCTTTTCCAAGTAGTCAATAA
>NC_046662.1:99033833-99041392 GCF_010883055.1 Belonocnema kinseyi
CTAATTTTTCATGTAGAATTGAAACAACTGCACCTATAGATATCCTTGTGGCCTCAGCGAACTCACGCACTTTTAATCTTCTATCCTTCAACACCATATCGTTCAACACCACGCTAAAATTCATTTACCCAGTTATAAACCGTTGCTAAGGCAGGGGCAGATGAGCCATGAACTGAGTCCAATTCATTTTTTATCTCATATGGAGTTAAACCCTTTAAATGAAAATGTTTGATTACCGCTCTGAACTCGTTTTTTTTTCATTTTTCTTAACGAACAATTTTTTTTTTCAATTGGTTATAAAAACACGTAAACTAAGAAGATGTGGACTGTGACTGCACCATATATCTAGTCGGGAGTGGTGCTGACTGAAAACAGATGATTTGGAGCGATTCGCGCGCCATATGTTGGTCATTCTAAGGACTTATTGAACTACCCCCGTAGTTCAAAGAGAACGTTTTACAGCATTTTGAATTAATAAAATGTCAACTTTTTCGAGAATTTTGGGAAATTGTTTTGATTTCTACAGTTTCCTAAAACTTATAATGTACACAATGGATCGACTTACCACGAATTGTTAAATGGTGACGTTCTCTTTCAACTATAATATGATTGACTCCGAAAATTACCTCCAAGATGTTTGTTCTGATGAAGGCCCACAGATGCGAGGCCGAAACGTCAATAAAAATGGAATTTAAAGTCGATTTCTCTTTTATTACTTTGTATCTAAAATTGATCGTAAGACCGAGAAAATTAGTGCAAAAATTTTGTTTTCTCTCGTATTTTTGTATATACAAAAAAGATCGAAGAAATTTTCACTTCATGATCTCCTTGATTTCTTGAAGTTCTATTTATAAACAAATGTTGTCTAGCTGTTGCGCGTGCGCAGTACGAACCAGATTACTTTTTTAGATGTTGCGCTTGCGCACATCAATTCAGAATTACTTTCCAGGACTGCCGGAATCAAAACCTCACTTCATTATGATTTAACGCATGAGAGATTGATTGTGAGGTAAGGAGGAACCATCGCTACTGCCGAGATCAGTCGACTACGCAGTCATAATACATACAGTCGTATAACTCACTGAGTTGGAATCTGGCAACATTGTGATCATGTCGCCGGCATGTTGCCAGATTGCGATAGTCAACGTTCAGAAGCGCAAGTTTCGTGATAAATGATTTTTTTCACGTATATGCAGGAACCAAATGGTTAATATTATTTTTGCACCTCAATTTTGAAAAACTTGGTTTTCATTAAAAAAATTATTGAAATTATTATAAATTATTAAAATTAATTATTAAAAACGTTAATAACTTATTTATAAAGTATCATAGGCTTCTGCGATTTTAACTGAGTACTTTTGGTGATCATATCTAGATATCGTGAAAGTTTGGTTGCAATGGTAATCATTCTTGTAGCGATGGTACCTCCTTAAGTCATAATTTACCATAAATTACCGATAAAGTACTTTAAATTACTACAAACTACAAATAAATCACCAACAAAATTACTGAAAATATAAGACATATTTAGGTACCTGAAATATCCAGTAATTTAGAAATTTTTCATAAATTTCCGGAAATTTTTGGGTTTCTTCCAAGAAGCTATAGAGATCCTAAATTTCAGGAAATTTTCAAGAATATTTGGTTATTTTACCATAAAATTGTTACCAAAAATATTGTGTGCAAAAAGTGATGAAAGGAGACAGTAGCAACTCTTGTGAAGTTTACAGTAATTCAGAACAGAGTTAAAAGTACCGGGAGGGGGGGGGGCAGTGCTAAATACACAAAAAAAATCATTTGTTACTCGACCTAACATTTTGCGTCGATCGGTCGAATCACCGTCAACTCCTAATAGTCAGTGGCGGCCGCTAAAAGATGTTTTTGAGGTTATGTCTAAGGTTAAGTTTTTTTTGTGTGCAGAAAGTAGTTTTATCGTCAAAGTTTCTTTTTGGTACCAACATTTACTCATACGAGTACGTGCCATTTATACTTGTAGTGCAGATAGCTTACTGTACAAAATATTTTTTGTTGTTTCAGAAATGTTGATTGTGAATTATGGGAACGTGTGGGAGTAAAAATTGCCAAGTGACAGCTTCTAACCCTGGGTTTGTATGGCATTAGGCTGTTACCCAGTCACTAACTTACAAACAAATTTAATTATCATCTGCCTGTTGTAAAGCTCATTTTTAAAGCATCCCCGGCGAGCAATGGATTTCGTCTGTATGATGTATAAGTCTCTAAGCATATCAGTTGTCCAAACACTTACATTTTTTCCTTAATATGAAATCTCTAAACGATATTTTCGATTTCGATTGTCACACTACTCAATTTTCATTGCTATATGCGTGAGACACGAGTTATGAATGGTTTAGACAGAGTTGGAAAATATTGAAAAAATTGTCACGATGGATCGTTCTTTGATAGCTACACGCGTGCGAAAGGGACACTCGTGAGTCACAGTGAGTTAGACAGTAATGGAACGTTACACGCGTTTTCTTGAAGTTAAATGATGCCAACGGAGCTGGCTTGATCTGCGCTTGCTTGGATTTGAGTGACGTTCATTGGCTACGCGTGCGCGTTGGAACTTGATTTTTTAATACGTACGCGAACTAGAGCTAATGAGCGACGCATTGTTCGAACATGCGCAAGTATTTTTGGATCACTGTTGGGAATAATAATCGAATAAAATTTCGAGGTCGATAGTACTAATCAACGGTCCTCATTTACCACCACCTTTCTACTCGTACCACTACAATCGCAGTACAGGACATCTGCTTGTCATTTATGATCGAAAGGTTACGAATGATATTTATGATTGAAAGGTTACGAAAATGTACTACAAAAACTTTAAGAAAGTTAAGCTTTTACTGAAATTTTTCTTACTAAGTACACAAAGATTTCATTCAAATTTATAAAATGTTTGGTGAAATAACAGAAACTATTTTAATCAGGATTAAAATAAAAAATAGCTTTTTATGTTTTCATCCTACTTCTTTTTGATAAATTTTTAAACAGCGAGCAGTTCGCTCTTGAATTGCAAAATGTAATATTAACCTCAAAATCGCAATAAGTTGCTACCGCTTTTTTTATCTGCAATGAAATTTTATAACAAATTCCATGCATCACAGGAATAATACTTAATGTTTATATTGAATGCAAATAATAACTAAAACATTAACTTATAACTAAAAATACACCAATGTTACACTAACTTTACTCAATATCAGAAAAGTATCATTAAACTCCTTGCACTTGACCTTCACAACAAAACAACTTTATAAAATGTATAGGCTTGCAATGTTTTATGTGCTTTTAAACAATATATGGTTTCAAAAATGTGGGATTGAATGAATTATTTTGAGGTTAATGAATGTATCGGGTCTTCATATTTATATTTCTAACAAAAAGCACAAATTTTCAACAAAACACGGGAATTTTCAAACAAATAATTCCATTTTTAACTAAAAAAATCAAATTTCAATAAAAAATATCAAATTTTAAACAAAAATAGAATAATTCAGTTTTTAGTTTATAAAATTTAATATTCAATACAAAAAATGAAATTTTCTACAGGTTATTAAAAATTTTAATTAAAACAGATGAGCTTCACGCTAAATAGTAAAAGTTTTGAGAAAAAGAGATGAATTTTTAATCACAACGATTAATTTTTAATTAAAGAAACATTTTTTTAAACAAATAATAGAAATATCAACTAAATTAATTTCCAATGCAAGAACAATATTATAAAATTTACTTATAACCAGGCAGGTTCTACACATTATTTAGCAGAGTCTCTCAGCAATTAAAATTCTTTTATAGTAAATTATGCAAGACGTTTTTTTCCGATCTGAGACAAAAAATCGAATTTGGGCATCTATGTTAAAAATAATAAAAAACAGATTAATTTTTCACCCATAAAATAATTTTTAACAAAAAAGATGAAGTTTTAATTAAAACAGATGAACTTGACACCAAATAGTAAAAGTTTTGACATAAATATGAATTTTTAATCACAACGATTAATTTTTAATCAAACAAAATTTTGTAAAAACAAATAATAGAATTGTCAACTAAATTAATTTTCAATGGAAGAACAATATTATAAAAAGAATTAAAAATAAAATAGAATTTACTTATAACCAGGCAGGCTCTACACATTATTTAGCAGAATCTCTCAGCGATTAAAATTCTTTTGAAGTAAATTACGCAAGACGTTTTTTTTCCGATCTGAGACACAAAAAGTCGAATATGGGCATTTATGTTAAGAATAATAAAAAACAGTTTAATTTTTCACCAATAAAATAATTTTCAACTAAAAAGATGAAGTTTCAACAACAAAAAAATCTCAAATTTTAAACAAAAATAGAATAATTCAGTTTGTAGTTTATAAAAGTTAATATTCGATCAAAAAAATGAAATTTTTTACAGATTATTTCAAATTTTAATTAAAAGAGATGAAATTGACCCCAAAATAGTAAAAGTTTTAACAAAAAATATGATATTTCCAACACAAAGATTAATTTTCTATTTAAGAAAATTGTTTTAAACAAATAATAGTATTTTCAACTTAATTAATTTTTAATGCAAGAACAATATGATCAAAAGTATTTGAAATAAAATAGAATTCACTCAAACTCAGGCAGGTTCTACACATCATTTAGCAGAATCTCTCAGCGATTAAAATTGTTTTATAGTAATTTATGCAAGCCATTTTCTCCAATCTAAGACAAAATAATCGAATTTGCAAATCTATGCTAAGAATAATAAAAAAAAAAAGATTAATTTTTTACCCATAACATTAATGTTCTACAAAAAAAAACGATTAGTTTTCAATCAACAATAATATAATTAAAATTTTCCTTAGACATTAATTTTTAACAAACAAAAAAAATCAAGAAAATAGTTCAATCCTGAATAAACAAGATAAGATTTTAACAAAGAAAAATAATTTTATAGCAGAAAAACGAATTTTCAAATGAAAAAATTAATTTTTAATTAAAAATATAATTTTTCATCCTGAAACTTTGCAGTTGAATTTTTAATCAATTTTTAACAAAATAGTTGAACCCTTATCAAAAAAATCAGTTTTCAAACAAATAGTGGAGTTTTCAACTAAAAAATATAAATTTTTAATTAAAAAGAAATATATATATAAAACCAGAAATAGGATAATTCCTTTTTAGTTAAAAAAATTAATATTTAACAACAAACAATTAAATTTCAACAAATTAATTGAAATTTTACTAAAGTAGATGCATTTGATTATATATACATAGTTGAACTTTCAAACAAACAGATGTATTTTCAACCAAGAAGATTAATTTTATATAAAAAAGACGATGGTTGAAACAAATAATTGAATTTTCAACCCAAAAATATCCATTTTTAATTCCAAATTTCAGTGTTCCACCAAAAGCGGGATAGTTAAATTTTCATTTAGAGAATTTAATTTTTACCAACAAAAAAAATGGAATGTGCAACTTACTAGTTTTGTTCTCAATTACAAAGATGAATTTTCCAACGAGAGGACTAATTTCCTACCGAAATAACGAATTTTCATCTAAATATGTGCATTTTCAAACCAAAGGATTGAATTTTCAACTACAAAAGATCAATTTTTAACTTCAAGTATCAATTCTCTACCAAAAATGATATAATCCAATTTTATCTTACATAAATAAATTTTGGAGTAACTTTAAAGGAACTTTCAACAAAATAGTTGAATTCAAACATAAATTTTCAAACAAATAATTCCACTTTTAACTAAAAAAGATCAAGGTTAAATAAAAAATATCAAATTTCAAACAAAAATAGAATAATGCAGTTTTTAGTTTATAAAAGTTAATAGTCAATCAAAAAAATGAAATTTTCTACAGATTATTTCAAATTTTAACTATAACAGATAAATTTGACACCAAACAGTAGACAGAATGGTGGCCTATATCAGAGAATTTTATTAAATCTATGAAAGGTACAGAATATCTTGTAAGTACGCAGTTTTGCAATTGGAAGCAGTATTTTTTGACTAATATCTTAGTTTTGAACTAATAAAAAATTAAAATCACTTATTTTTAAATTTAAATTTTGTTTAATTTTATTAAGAACAGTAATATTAAAACATTGTTTTATTTTAAAGAAGTGCAATTGATGAGAAAGCAATACTAATGTAATCGAAAAAGTATTGTCATCAATTTTTTATATAATGAAACCATTTTCAATCGAAAAAGTTGTTTACAAATGATTTTTTCAGTGAGGTATATGTAATTATATTAAATTTTTAAATATTTTATTCCTTTTTTGTTATTTTTCAGATGATCTGTTTTTACGAAATTTATCATTATTAAATTGCAAGAAACCTTATACATATGTAAACTTTTTTTAACTAAATTAATTTTCAATCCAAAAACAATATTATAAAAAGTATTTAGAATAAGATAGAATTCACTTAAAATTAAGCAGGCTCTATACATTATTTAGCAGAATCTCTCAGCGATAAAAATTATTTTATAGTCAATTATGCAAGACGTTTTTTCCCAAATAAAACAATAATAAGTTGAATTTGGACATCTATGTTAAAAATAATATAAACCAGATTAATTTTCTACCCATAAAATTAATTCTCTACAAAAGACGATTAGTTTTTAACCAACAATGGTATAATGAAAATTTTCCTTAAAGACATTAATACATAGTTGAAGTTTCAAACAAACAGATGAATTTTCGACCAAGAAGATTAATTTTATATAAAAAAAGACAATGTTTGAAACCATTAATTGATTTTTACCACAAAAATATCAATTTGTAATTCAAAATTTCAATTTTTTACCGAAAGTGGGAGAGTTAAATTTTTAGTTGAAGAATTAAATTTTTTACAAAAAAACATCGGAATGTGCAACTTAATAGTTTTGTTCTTAATCACAAAGATGAATTTTCAAACGAGAAGACTAATTTCCTATCGCAATAACGAATTTTCATCGAAATATGTGCATTTTCAAATCAAAGGGTTGAATTTTCAACTAAAAAAGATAAATTTTTAATTTCAAATATCAATTCTCTACCAAAAATGATATAATCCAATTTTATTTTACATAAATTAGTTTTTGACTAACTATGAAGGAATTTTCAAAAAAATAATAATTGAACCCTCAATGAAGAAGATAAATTTTCAACGGCGAAAATTAACTTCCCTGTTTAAAAAGACGGTTTAAAAAAAATTATATTTTAAACAAAAAAAGATCAATTTTTTAAATATCATTTTTCTATCAAAAATAGTATAATCGACTTTTCTCTTAAAGAAATTAGTTTTTCACCAAAAAAAGAATTTTTCATGTAACAATAGAATCCTCGAAACAAAGATGAAATTTCAGTTACGAAGTTTATTTTTCTACCAAAAATAACGAATTTTCAACAAAATTCTGAATTACTAAATACTGCATGGAAACAGATAAACTTATTTCCAAATAGTTTAATCTTTAACGAAAAAAGGTCGATTTTAAACCAAAAGGATTAATTTTCTACCAAAACATAAAAATTAAAAAAATTTAATTATTAAGTACAAA
>NC_046662.1:99041492-99043345 GCF_010883055.1 Belonocnema kinseyi
TAAAATAAATATCTGAGTTTCGAAGAACATGTTTTTTTGACTCATATTTATTTTCTCGATTTACGATTGGACCGTAAGACATAAAGAATTTGAAATCAATACCAAATTACAGTTGTAATTTGGTGGTAATTTGTAAACAAAGAAAAAAGAAAAATATCTACAAAATTGTTGAGTTTTTCACCCAAAAAGGCAAGTTTTAAAAAGCAGTTGAATTTTCAACTTAAAGGGATACATTTTCATTGTGTTCATGTTCAATAAGAAAATGAAGTTTCTACCCAAAGAGATGAGTTTTTAACGAAGAAACAATTTGACATCAAACTTTTTCAACGGATCTCCACGTTTCCAGACACCCTGAATCCGAAAATCAGGTTTTCACGATGGCGTCTGTCCGTCTGTCCGTCCGTCCATCCGTCCGGCCGTCCGTCCGTAAACACGATAACTCTCGAAAAAATGAACGAATCAAATTCATCTTTGGCACACTTTTTTTAGGCTCTAAAAGACAGGATGAGTTCTTGAACCAGCCATTTTTGATAAAAATTAAAAAAGTGAGCCCACTTTGAAAATCTTTGAGACCACTTTTTTCTGAATTTGAAAATTCTATGTGCAACCGAAAATCAAAATTTGAAGCCGAAAAACGCACGATATGAAAAAAAAGTCAGGAAAAGAAAAGCATTTCTTTTTGAACTCCCTACAAGATTATCATAACCAATTTTTGGATTTTCTTTAAAAATCGAAAATTCAAATTTTGATTGCACAAAAAATAATGGAAAATAAAAAATTCCATTTTGTGGACAAACTATGTAGGATACGAAAAAATATAAATTAACAAAAATGGTTATCCCAAAAAAGATCTACAGTTTCGTTAAGAATCACCTCTTGATAGGACGCCTACTTTTTGTTTTATTCGTGAACGTTGAAAAAAAATAAAAAAATAAAATGTGTGGAAAAGCGACGAAAGTTACGAGAAAAAAATCCAACAAAACCTGTTTACAAATGTCTGACGGAAATCGAGCGCGCAGCGCGAGTGTCACGATGAGAATGTGTACCTCAAAGCCTACAGAGCTATGAGAAACTTAATCTTTGACTATACTTTATTAAGTAGACAATTCAGAATATGAAGACGCATATAAAAACTGCCATCTAAAAGAGATCTTTTTGATAAAGTTTTTTACAAGCCATCCAAATGCAAAGATTGAATATCCGAGCGCGAAGCGCGAGATTCAATCGTCGCGCGCCCCAGGCGCGCTCAAATTTGCGAGCGAAGCGTGCCGTGCACGTAGCGCGCGATGAGAATGTACCCGCCAAGCGGGCAGATTTTTCTTTTGAAAATTGATTTTTTTTAACAGAAAATTAAACTATGACATTTTTGGTGAAAAAGTAATTTTTTAAAATAAAGTTTAATCTTTTTAGTTAAAAATCTAACTGATTGTTAAAAAATGTATGGATTTAGTTAAAAATTCGTCTTTTTTAGTATAAAATTAATCTTGTTGTTTCAAAATTCTTCTTGCAGATTTAGGATTCAACCATTTTTCTGGCAATTCTTTTTTTTTCAAAATTAATTTATTGAAGTGAAAATTTAACGTTCCATTTTTGGTTAAAAACATATTGATATTTTTAATTGCAATCTGTTTTGGTAGAGAACTCAGCTTATTTTTAATTGCACTTTTTTTAAGTGGAAAATTATTTTTTTAACTAAAAACTGAACTATTTAATTTTTCGTTAAATATTAAGTTCATAATTGAGGCTTCATCTGTTTCGATTAAAAACGAACCTTTTTGATTGGAAATTAAACTATTTTCTTCAAATTTCTTTTTTTTTTTTATTAATTCCTATAATGATAAAATCTACTTATA
>NC_046662.1:99043445-99048097 GCF_010883055.1 Belonocnema kinseyi
TCGATTTACGATTGGACCGTAAGACATAAAGAATTTGAAATCAATAAATATCAACGGTCGAAGAAAGGTTTGATTTGTTTCATCAAATCATTTTTACAATGTAATTTGGTAGTTGTGAATTATCTCTTGTTAAAGCTCCTTTGTTGAGGACTCAATTATTTTGTTTAAAATTTGTATTTTTTGTTTGCATTCAACTACTTGGTTAAATGTTAAACTAAATGAGTAAAAATGGATCTTTTTTGGGTTGAAGATTCATCATTTTAGTTGAAAATTCTTTCTTTCTTTGTTTGAGAATTAATCTTTTTTGTTGAATATTTCTCTAATTGTTTTAGTTAAAAATGTATCTCTGGTTAAAAATTTTTAAATTTTCTTGAAATTAATTTTTTATTCAATTTAGCTGTTGTTGTTTTAGAATAATCATATTTTTTAGTTTTTGGTTGAAAATTTATCTACTTATTTAAAAGTTTAACCATTTTGTTAAAATTTTATATTTTTGGATGAAAAAGTAACTATTTGATTGCAAATTCGTTAATTTTTTAAAACTGAAAATTAAATTTGTTCATTCTCAGTGCAAACGGCTTTTTTTTTAAATTTGGCTTTTTAATGAAAGATTTGCATTTGACACCGAATTGTTTAAATTTTAACCAAATAGTTGAATTTTCAACCTACAAATATAAATTTTGAACTCAATGGCCAAATTTTCAAATAAAAAAGATTAATCTTTAACCAAGAAGAGGTGCATTAAAAAAAAGAATTCTCAATGAAAACGCAGTGGTGGATATCTTAAAACAGAAAGAAAAGATTTTCAACAAAATATTAAAATTTTTAACCAGAGTTGAATTTTCGAACCAGCATGTAAATTTTCAACAAAGTAGTTGACTTTTTAACCTGCAAATATGAATCTTAGATAGAAAATGTAATATTTGATATTTCAACGAATGCAGATGCTGCCAAGTGATGCTTTGTAAAATAAGGAAACGAATTTTCAATCACAAAGATTCATTTTCTCTAAGAAATTCGAATTTAAACCAAAATTAGCGAAGTTACTTTTTTACACAGATAATTAATTTATTTCCGAAAAAAAGAATTAAAAAAAAAAAGTAGTAAATTTTTTAACCAGAGATGAATTTTAACTAAAATTATGAATTTTTCAACAAGAAAGATGAATTTTTAATAAATAAAGAATTGCCAGTTAGGAAATAAAAAAATTTTTCCCGCTTCTTAAACTTTTAAGTCAAAAGACTATTTTTCTGTAAAACAGTTATAACACCTTGACTCTCCAACTACCACCATCAACCAAATTTTTTACAACACCTTCACCCCACATGATAATTTTTTAAATAGTTATTTGTTGAAAGTATTATTTTGAATACAATATATCATTAATTTCAATGTAATTTGAAATATAATAATTATTACTTTAATTTTAAACAAAATATTTATGTTTTTCATCAACTTTAATGTGATAAGTCCAGGGGAAAGTGGGAGACTTAAATAAGTCCAATAATCGAAAATTGGCAGAAATTTGCTTTACAAAGTAGTGTAATGATTTGGTATAAATCGGAATAATGAAACAGTTATTACTAAAAATTGTATGACATTGAACGCATGAACTAATGTTGGGGAGACTTAACCAAGATTAACCCTTGATGTCTTGTATTATTTTATACTAATATTTTGTAACATTCATTAAATATGAATGACTTAGAAAAGATAGGCTTTTCATTTATTCTTTTTCATAAAAAGAAAAATAGGCGCGCGCAAGACTACTATTGTCCATATATTTACCTCCCGCTACTCGCTCTGTTATTGTACATTTCCCACATTTGTGCTTGGGATTTTTAAAATCAAACGTAAAAAAAGGGCACTTCTCTTGTTAAAGCTGCATTAGCTTTAACGAACACATTTTCATCGCCTGTATCGTGAGAGAAAAAAGTTCAAAACAAATTTTAAGATCTAATTTAAAAGCTATTTTGCTATCAAGTATTTTATTCTGCTTTGTCTCTTTCTGTCCAAAAATTTAATTCTTTTATTTGTAATGTCATTTTTCACGATAAAAACAAAACATTTGCATCTTATCATGTAAAAAAGTTAAGAATAAAGAATTTGTAAGTATTTTTAGGGTGGATAATTGTTTAATGTTCACATTTTTTCGTATCTTGCAAAGTTTGATCGCAAGATAAAATTTTTGCTTTTTGATTATTTCTTCTGCAAACAAAATTTAAATATTCGATTTTTCAAGAAAATTCGAAAAGTTGTTTTGATAATCTTGTAAGGCTGTCAAAAATTAACGTTTTTTTTCTCTTGACTTTTTTTCATATCGTCATAAGATTAATCAACAAATTATGAATTTTGCTAAAATTATCATAAAGTTCCTAATTAAAAAAAAATTGTCATAAAAAAGCGAATTTTTCTGTTGAAAAATGCCTGATTACTGCATTTGTTCATTAAATTTGTTCATAATATAAACAATTATAATCGTGAGAGCAATTTTTTAAAAATATATTATTGTTTCCATTCCAATTTCTTGCAATATAACTGTACGTTATTTTAAACCAAAAAAGTTTTTTTTTCCCCATTGTGCAACGACTATTGCCCACTCTCTCCAAAATTCATGTATTTAAAAAAATAGAAATTGGTTTTAAAGTTTGAGTCGTTAACTTTCAAATGCAATCATATTTGTCCAATGATTGAAAATTGAGTTTTTTATTGTAAAAAAAACAATTATTACTTTTTTCCATTACTTTGCACCCAAAACAACGTGTGTAATTTTTGGAAGGTACTTATAATTTTTGTAAATTATATTTTAAAAAATCTATTAACTATGTTCTCTTATGTATAAAAGTTAGCAAATATTTATTAAAAAAAAGTAAAATGGTCAAAAATGAAACAAAATATTACTTGGAGTTTCTTCGATAATGCATAGATTTCGCGATATTTCAGCATTGAGAAAAGGGTTTTTTTTTTATTTAAAAAAATGTCATAACTTTAAAGCGGCTCTACAAAAAAATGTCATCTTGGGCTCATTTTAAAGATAATACGAATACGAATCTATTTCATTTTGATTTTTTTAATCTACCAGCTCTTTAAAAAATTAGACAATTTTTTTGGAGCAAAAAAGCCAACTGCATTTGAAAGTTAAAGAATCAGGAGTATCAGGAGTTGCGCGGGATGCGCGTGGTCTGCGGTTGTCACTCAGGCGAGCACTCAGGCGTGAACAAAAAACCTGATCGGACTATAATGAGTTAGTTCTCATTCACCATCAGCCCCAAAAACGGAGCTATAGAAGAGTTTCACTGTACATGAATTTTTGACAGAGATATAAAACTTTATGTCGACCAATTTCGCTTAGGGTGGGCAATACTCGTTGACCGGGAGTAAATGTTGATTTGTTTAACACCACCGATACGACCTTTTCGTCCCCCATGTGGGACAAGAGATACTATTAGACAAAGTTAGAAAAATATATTTAACGTAATAGGTGGAATGCATTCAAACCCAAGTGCAAAGTGACATGCGGTCCAACAATGGCCCATACTCGGCAAAAATGTTGCCGAGGCTTGGCTGCCATTATCGCTCCAATGACTGAATGATAACTATGGCCTTCACTTGGCAGACAAAGGTTTGGCTGCCATTGTTAGCCCAACACTGGGTACCAGTATTGGACCAAACCTAGCTGCCATCGTCGCGACGTTGCCGGATTGATAAATGTGGCCTTGACTTGGCAGCCAAGGCTTGGCTGCCATTGTCGGCCCAACCCTCGGTACCAATAATGCTATAGTCTAAGTTCTAAGGATATGACAAAAAAAGGTATTTAAAAAATAAATATTAATTGATTGCGAGTACATAAGCTGCAGATAAAAAAAGTCAAAGAACAAAATTTAAAGCTCTCTTTTTCTAATTATTTATTACTATGTGATATTGTGTAAATGTAAATAAACGAACTGTTAACAGGAATATCAATAGAATAATTTCTTAACAAATAATTTTAATCGATTACAATTTTTCTTCGCGTAATACTTCGTTTTTTTCCGTTGTAGCTTACTTTACAACTTTTTTCAATGACAGGAAATGTAATTTTTCATAAACATTAAAAATTTTCTAATGACAGAACTTATTAATTCACCGTGAAGTTTGACAATTTTCGATAAAGTTTTTTTTTATCTTTCGTGTAAGATTTGTTTTTTAAGGTGCTAAAAGTGAGACTTCGCGAAATAAAGTGCTCTTTCTGGGCCAAACATCGGTGGAGGATCGGCAAATATAAATAGCCACTATAGGCTGCCAGCACTGGCTCAATATTAGCTCGATTTAAATCAAACATGGTTTGTCATGTTAAAAGTGACACTTGGCCCAGTAATGTACCGTCACTGGGCCAGACTTTGGCTTATCCTCGTGAAACTTGGTTCCCCGTAATAAAAGGGAGACTTGGCGCAATAAAGTGCCGATACTGGGCCAAGCATTGGTGGAGCATCGGCAAATATAAATAGCCAATATAGGCTGCCAGCACTGGCTCAACACTGGGCCGATTAAAATTCCGATATTGGCCCAATAATTGTGGGTCCGGATGCAATAAGGGCACATAAAATTTTTTCGTGCGAAAACGAAGTCCCCTGGAGGCTTTAGAAAAAATTTTCGAAGTTTAATTTTCAAAA
>NC_046662.1:99048197-99056279 GCF_010883055.1 Belonocnema kinseyi
TTTGAAAATTAAAATTCGAAAATTTTTTCTAAAGCCTCCAGGGGACTTCGTTTTCGCACGAAAAAATTCTATGTGCCCTTATTGCATCCGGACCCACAATTTTAGCCGACCTTTGGCTTCAAAATTGGACCAAGACTGGGCCGTATATTCAGCTCCGGAAATTCGCACATGGGAATTTATTATGATTATAATTTGGAACTCTAATGTCATACATATATAATTTAAAGCCAACCCAAGGCAATACCTAATTTCGCTTAGTCCCAGTGTTATAAAAAGTAAATTTTTGCACGTTTGACCCCGCCCTACCGTATTCGCATCGGCTCATCTTAGTGTCGTTTCCGGCTCCTTTACGGCTCACCTCCAACTCGCTTAAAACTTGCCTTCGATTCACCTCTAGCTCGTACAGCAACACCACGCTCGTGTAGAACTACCTACTTTAGAATAGTTTGCAATCTATATTTAATTTCAAATATAAGCTAGGGGGCATTATTTTTTAAGCGACTCAATTTTTAACCTCCATTAAGGTTTTTGAAGAAAAACACATTAGCATTTGAATGTTAAATGTTTCTTTCTTCCTAAAATTATTATGATCAATAAAAAGAACGTGACAAATACCGTCGAAACCATGGTAGAACAAATTTTTTGTACTGATATTAAAAGAGTTCTTAATCGTCGAAACAGATGATATCTTCAAAAACACTATAGCTTATTTTCATAAGTAAATCATTGACGGCCACTTTTTACGTTGTCTCAAAGAAAAAAGCTCAACCTTCTTTTGAGTTTTTAACTTCGAAGGTTTTTCTTACATATTAGGATAATGTTTTCTAAATAATAATTAAAACTTCTAATTAGATATCTGTGAATGTTGAAAAAATGTTCGTTAGAAGAGCTGCCCACTTTATGGATACCTAACCAACCGTTTTTATGTTTGAAAATTAATTAAAATTATTGTCGATTTCAAATATAAACGCTTTAAAGCGCATTTAGAACTTAAATTATCCTCCAAATTTGGAAGCCTTCAAATGTTTTTTTTAACCAGAAATTTTTCAATTTAAAATTAGTATTGTTTAAGCAAAATGAATTTAGTAACTTGTTGACTTTTTTGTTGCTGTAGAATTAGTGAGTATTATAATAAGTAGATATTATTAATTACTCGTTTCATTATGACTGGAATTGAAGCATGTCAGAAAAGTCTCTCTCTTGGAAATGTACATTATTGGATATTGGAAATTTATGTTTATGAAAGTGATACGCCTATATATTTGTGTAATAAGTATTGCTTTCTATTATTTACAGGTATTCAAATTTTAATTTGAGGAAATTATGTAAAACGTGTTACAGTGACCAAGGAGCCATTATTACGCACTTTTTCGTCCTTTCCATGAGTGCGCTTGCATGCAACCCTTACTCAATGTTTACGCTTCACACACCCTTCAGTTTCGCCCCAGACAGCGCAACGAAGGGAGGCCAAACTTTGGACACCCCTCCAAGAATTTCATCCTATGTGACAACTGGTTTCGCCTGCAATACCGACCAATTTAGTACGTCATCATTAGCTGCAGCCCCTCGATAGATGTCGTTCTAATCGCGATATCGACTTTTGTAGGAACCTACATTTCCGCTCGAAAGGCCCTTTTACACTAGAATTTAGAGTGCAGAACAGACATAACACTTTAATTTTGAAGGAATTTTGAATTCCATTATTAATTAGCTTCTCGAAAAACAAAGAATTTTAAAAACGGCAATGGAGTATTACTCCTATACATTAAATGTCAAAAGGTTGGTAACACTAAATAAATATTTTTACAACATATAAGCGCTTTTCAAGTAAAAATCATTGCATGCTTATTTATTGTGCGGTTAACAAAAAAATTAATTTCCAATTTAAAAATGCAAAAACTGTATTTTCGGAAAACTTAAACTCAACATTAAACGCTGTGATAATTTTATTTTACAAATATTCTGTTATGTTTATATGTTTCATTGAGAAAGGAGCACAAATCTAACTTTGAACAAATGAATGAATTTTTTAGACTCAAGAAAGACTCTCTTTTATGAATAAGTTCATTGAAAAATGTTGTTTACGTGTATTCTGGTACATGACTTAAATATATAACGTTTTCTTTGGTAAATTTAATTCGCTAACTCTTTCTGGGTATTTGTAAGATTTACTTCGGTGTAAATGAATGTTTTTTGTTCTGTGAAATATTCACATGCAATGAAATGTGTCTATAATTCGCAAAAGTTTAATGAAAATCTTAAATCAAGTCGGTGAAAACACCAACACATTATTCAGAAAAAATTTGGTAGAAATTCTCTACCTTTTGAATAGTTTCAATTTGGTTCTAACTTCTATCTATTAAATTCCTATGAAGCTTTGATGGGAAATTCTGTAATTCCCATGAAGCTGTTTTTAGAATTTTTACAGAATTTAATTGAGATTTTTCATGACCCGTAGAATTCTGTATATAGTTATATAAAAACTGAAGTGAGGTTTCATTAATATAGAAAACAGCACTAACATATGCATTTTTTAGACAAAAAGCAAAAATTTTAGATAAAAGCACGACTTTTTTCTCTGAAACTTCAGCAAGAAAGTGAAATTAAAGAAAAATTCTATACGAGATAATCAGTATCAGATATAGGAATGTAAATATTTTTCTCTTTCACCATTATTATGTAATTTAAAAAAGAAGTTTATTTTTAGTATGGAAAGCAACAATGTTTTAAATATTATACGTAAATACTGAAATAATTTAGATTACCTTTAACAATTCGAAAACAGAAATTCCATGAGAATTTCATTTTAAAAATCTCAGAAAAAATGTACTTCCTCTAGATTTTCATAATAAACTTTTATTATTATAATTCAAAATTTCTCAAAGTTTCAGCGCGAAAAGTTTGAAGTCGGATCGAGTTTTTGCGATTGACCCGATTTTATCGAACCGGCTCGAGCCGCCCAAGCGGTTTCTTTTAATCACCCCTAAAAATTAAATTTTTTTCCTCCACTTTAATATTGCATTTTCGATATCTTGCACGGTTCGTTCGAACATGATTTTCATGTACATTTTTCGCGTCCTCGTCTCTCTGTCAATCTCTCGCTATTCTGTTTCTCTTTCTCTCGCGAAAATGGAGAGACGGCTGTACCGTGAATGGACTGACGTATCGCCGGCGTGGCTGTGCTTGACACCCGGGATTTTTCCATTAAATTTTCCCGACGCGGGAATCTATCACCGGTTACAGTCCTCGGAAAAACCTGCCCCGTATACCGCGTAAGTGATTCCCATTACGATTGCTCAAGATTCCATGAAACGCCTCGAGTCACCTGAAATGGTCACTTTCTTCCCGCGCGAAAAATGTTAATGCAACATGGATTATAGAAATGTACAAAATTTGTAATATTATGGGGTTTTAAGAATATTACTTGTGCGTGCAATAACAGTATCTAAGCTTGCAAACTAGAATGTACCTGTAACAAAAATCAACTTCTGGTGAATCAAATCTATCCCGAGGATACAATGTTACCATAGCAGCTTATTGTATATGAGTTCCCGCATTTATCAAAAATACAATGTGAAAGATTGTAATGTAACTTTAAAAGTAAAATAAAAATAAATGGAAGAACGATACATTTCAAGATAAAAAGTAAATATCAGAAATATTGAGATGCAATTTTCATTTAAAAAGTCACTATTTCCAATACACTTAAGTTCGTTGCACGATCTTAGTTACCAGAGACTGTATTTCCGGTGTACCCAAGTTCTCAGCGCGTTGTTACCGCGAAACTAAGCCATCGACCAGTAAAGAGGCGCTGGATTTGCGTAAATACGGATTTCGCGCGCCCCGTTCAAACAGAGTCCGCTCAAATACAGATGGAGTCCTCTGAAAGTGTTTGCCTGGATAATCAGATCGACTAATTTACCGACAAAGCGCAAAGGGTCTCTTCAATAATGGACGGTCTTCCGTCTTCGCAGTTCCCTGTTACCCCACATCAAATTTACGTTTCATCCCTAAAATCGAACCAGCCAAGAAAATCGATTAACATTCCCAAACCTGTATACTAAGACCCTCAATAAAAATAATTGTAACTATTTTTTTTAGATTTATTACAAAAATTAGAGGCAATTCAAATTATCTCCAATTTGAAACAAAAATGTTTTCCAATTACGTTATACATTGAAGGTTTACGGTGTATTTGAAAGTTAAATCATTTATACCATTTTCAAACCTTTTCAATATTTTAAGGATTAAGGGCTAGCTTTAAATTGATTTAAGGGTGCAATGAAGTACGACATATAAACAAAGGTTTTTCTTACTACCCAAGTCGCCAACTACCACTAAAAGTAAAAAAAACTGCATTTTTAAAAATGTATTCAAAATATATTTAATTATTTGAGCAATCCATAATATCTATATTTAAATAATTTAATCTTCCTAAAAGAATTGGTTGAATCAACCAATGTTTTGGGTCAACATTTGTTGAATCAGCCAATGTTTTGGGTTTTCACCTATTTCTATATAAACATTTCCAAATAAAATTTAAGGCAAAGACCGAAGAAAAACAAAAAATAAAAAATAATTAAGTACGCTCATTTTTATCTGCGGGCCCTAAAACCTGTGTCATTAACCCTCCACTCTTGTTGGATTTGAAATTGAATGCGTTCAAATCTGACAAATATTAATTTGAAAAGTTTTACAATGAAAACATTTACAAAAAAAATAATGATAATTTACTCCGAACGTCCATTTTGTATTTAAGAAAAAAGTAAAATATCAAAAAAATGCATACTCGTAATAATCAACGCGCTCCGAATTTAGGTGAGCATATAGTCACGGCTTTTAAAAATCCTATTTATTTAGTGAACCGGACCGATAATTAATTTTCATTTTAAGAAAAAGTTTTTTTTTATGTATCTTTTATTCAAATCACCTTATCTCATTCTTATTTATCTATTTTTGCTAATATTCCTATTCTTCTTATCTGCGGTTGTATTGGGCGGAAATTCATTTTTCAAGGAATTTTCAGGAAAATGCAAATGTACGAGGCATCTGGCAACAATGGCCGTGGTCTCACCCCTATTTTAAGGGTTGGTTTTCAGGGTGATTGTGGGGCAGGGGCCGGGGGAGAAGAAGAGAGACCGGAGCCTTGCCGGCCATGCAAAGCAGCAACCCCCAAACGGCCCCGACCCCTGATAAGGGTGGACAGCCACGATCGATTAGAGGGCTACCCTCACCACACCACCTACCACTCACTGCCTGCTCAACCCAAAGCTTTGGCCATATTCCGATTCGCGACACAGACAGCTAACGATCACTGGACTTAAAAATGCAAATTCCCTTTTATATCTGCCTTTTTAGGATGTCGATAACCCGATCATAGGGAAAAGCTTTTGTTGTCCTTGATATGTCAGAGGATACAAAAGGGAATGAAAGATGCTAAAACTAATTTGGGTAAAAATTCTCTAAGTTTCGCAACGTCAATATTACAATCAGAATTAATAGTGTCATTTTAGCTTCAATGTTCTAAGTGTCGATTGACCTGATCTCTATTAGCCTATTTGGCCGAATCGTAAGTTGCCATTTTCTTTGCTTCCATTTCTTTTGACCTCATTTTCACTGATTGAAATAACTATACATTATCATCTTCCTTTTGCCGAAATTTGACATTATTTCTATTTTCCCGAATTGTGATTTGATCTCAACGTTGTTTGGCCATATTACAATTTTCCAGTTGGGATAATATTTGTATGTAAGAATTATCATTTGACCATATTTGCATCTGTTGAATTTGTAGTCTGAGCTCATTTTTATATTTGAAATTGATGAAAATACATCCAGTATAATATTCGATTGTTTTTTGAAATTTGTAGAGTCGGGCCTCCTATGACCGTTTTCCGGGTTCGAAATTCGATCCGAAACTCCAAACTGGCACAAAACCCCGAGCCAACTGAAAAGTCAAAACCCGAAATTCGACCGGTCCGGCCATTCCGACTGGACCGGTCCAAACCTATTTACACCCGACACGAAGTAATTTTGCACACCACTAAAGAATTTTAGGATTTTGCACTGAATGGACCTTCGGACAAGTAAAAATTAAGCAAAACAAAACTTGCGTCTGAAAGTTTAACTAAATAAAATGGTAAGTTACAAATTTGAAAATTTAACCAATTACAATGCGAAACAAAGATTAAAATGTTTGACCTAATTTCTGCTTTATTTATATCGCCCATTTCCTCAAATCTATATAGTTTTTCGTTCAGATTTTTTTCTAAATTTTCTTGTTATAGGTGTTATTAAAAAATATTAAATAGGCTGAATTAGGCTGAATTAGGCTGAATTAGGCTGAAATAGGCTGAATTCTTTCAGGAAGATTGATTTTCTTATTTCAGGAATTTGAAGAAAACAAAAACTAAATTCCTAGTGGTATTCTAAATACTCAATTAATAACTATAATGCGTTCCCTATTTTCTATTATATATTTACATTAATCGATACTAAAGTTTACGTTCTTGCAATACTCTGAAAGATCATCGATGCGTGAGGAAGTACCGATATTGCCATCGTCGCCTCCTATCCACCTATATATTCCAATGGCTAACTTCCTCGAACTTTCCGCGCGAATCGTTTCAATTATATTTGGCACTGCGCAGTGTTTGCTTTGGTAGCAGAGTGAAAACCTACCCCCGAGCACTTTCTGTGAGCACCGCGTCAACGGAATTGGAAATAAATCTACGGCCTTTAAAAAAAATTGGTAATAAATTCTCGCGTTAGCGCGGTCCGGTGGGCATTCAACCCCTAAATTTTAAAATTCCCTAATTCCCCGAAAAGGGGTACCAGACGAGCCTGTCTCACTAGACGGGGTGATCCTCCAGGAATCAATAGTCGACACTATGATGTCATTCCTTCGATTCAGATTTCAATCAAGAAATTATCATTCAAAGAATTTTCATACTCTATGGAATTTTATTCATTCAATTTTAATATCATTAATTGATTTTAAGACCACGGTTTATACGAATTAAAAATTTGAATTGAATTTCCAAGTGACAAAAGTTTAAGTGCCTTGATGTTTATACAGTTTCGAACTTGAAGGCATTACAAATAAACATTTTTCAGAAGCAGAGTTTTCAAATTTAAAGTTTTATGAATTGAAAAGTTTTGAAAATTCAGTTTGTGTTTTAATTTGCATTAAAAAATATATTTTCGCAATACCTAGATACTTTGCTTTTTAATATGGCAGACACTAAGTTTGCAAAATTCAATTTGAAACAATTTTAAAAAGAAAATTAATTCACTTTTAAATGTCTCGAATGTCTAGATACTCTAAATCGAGTATTGTTGAACGTAAACTTGAACGTAATTGACTTTTAATAATTTAGAATAGCATTATTACTTAATATTGTTCTTGTATTACAATTATGTTACTATTTTAGTTATTTATGCAAATTTATTATTAATTTAAAGCTTTTTACCACGCTAGTCGCTTAATTTATATTTTGTTTTACAAAAATATTTCCACATTTAAGTATAAGTGATTAAAAACCTTGTATTTCCACAGCAAAATCATTTTTCTTAAATATTTCATATTCATAAAAGTTAAAATGTTATTATTTAATAATAATATTAAACTAAATTTAAAGACAAAGATACCTTTTTATTACCACTATCAAGATGCAATAAAATCATTATTACCACACTTTCTTGATTAAATGTAACCACTGAGATAGCTGCAACATGATTTAGCAGGAAAAAAAAACATTTTTTCCCGATGGAAAACGCTACATTTTTTATTTGTTGATAATATTGTTATTCACAATACAAATAATCAACATTTTTATTTTTCTTCAGCTATTTATTATAATTTAGAAATAATTTCAAAGCTGTTTGACGAGGAAAAAATTACTTCAGAAATAAAATCCAATTTTTTTATTAGAATATTTATAATAATGGTGATTGTTAACTAGTGTTTTTTCAACTCTAAAAAAGAATTTTTAATCAAGAAGAATTTTTTGTTGCGCTTGAGTACTCGTATCAATTATAACTTGAACATATGACACGTATTTGATGAATAATATAAGTAGT
>NC_046662.1:99056379-99063494 GCF_010883055.1 Belonocnema kinseyi
GTGTATACTAAATATGTAATAATGACGCTTAAATGTAATTCCAAGCACTTTCAGTTTCTAACTATACAAATTTAAATATGCCTTTTTTACATAATTTCTTAGGCAAGTGTAAAAAAATTAATAATTCTAACCGAGTGGAAACGCAGACCTTTCAATGTTATGCAGACACTCGGTGGGGAAGGGAGTGAAGTGAGGAAGGGATATAGAATTTTTAAATTGATCCAGAATTCTCGTGATATATATTTAAATAACACGTTCGTTCCGCAACACTGCTCAGACTCAGGTTGCTGCTCAACCTCTCTAGCAATCACCCCAAGTGAAAATTCACACAAAGTCATCATGTGAGGTTCCCCACTTGGGTCCATTAGTATCCAAGGTCTTTCGTTTCAGGCGTCATTCACTCTAATGACACTCTTTTTATTAACTATTTGTCTCCAAATTTTTCTGTCCTGACATACTTCTATAGCTTCTTTTATGCCCAGGCATTTTTTCATGCAGGCTCGCGTGTCTCTATGGCTTCTTATGTCTCTTTTAACTAGAGTCTCTTTCACACATTCTAACCATTCTTTCGGCGGTCTGTCTCTGGGTACACTGCCATTTACTTTACCTAGATACACTTGTTTCGTTAGTCGTTCATTTGGCATTCGAACCATCTTAACCGATTTCTTTCCCATGTGTCGACTAACGTCTCTTCTGCACCACATTCTTTGAGAATTATGTCGTTACTCACTTAGTCCATCAGAGTTTTCGCGCATATCATGCGCAAGAATCTCATGTCAATTGCATTAACTTTACATGATCCCTAATTTTTTTAAACTAAGTTTTGCCGAAAATGTTCAAGCAAAATGTTATATCTTAGTTTTATTACCCTTCTCTCATGTTGTATATTTATAAGTAAAAGTATTACAAATTATTTTCATAGAAATAAAATGAAAGCCTTCTGAGCCCTATAAAATTATTAATATTAAACTCCAAACTGATTAGATGTTAGCTGGCATTATGTGGAGTTTTTTGAAGTAACCGATCGAACTTATAGTTTTAGTTTTACCATTGACAATTGTCCTTTATTGTTTGAAAAATAACGACTATTTGTTCGGTGAATGTAAGTCCTGCACCATTATCGGTGGAAAATGTTCTTTTGAGAAGATGGATAAAAGGACAAAGAATAAAAGAAGGTAGCAGTACACAGGCAGAAAGGACGAGAAGTGGGAGCGAAGGTGGAAGGTGGTTGGAGGAACAGACATTGGAAAAAAGAAAAGCTGATACCCTTGGAATTTTCATATCGACACAGAATGACAGTTTTTTAATATTAAATTCCTTTCCGGTTTTCGACTTCTTTTTCATCCTATTCGTATACTAGATTTTTCAAGTAGCGAAACGAAAAGGAAAGAACGTTAATTTGCATTTCACTTTCGTCTCTTTTACTCTATTTTTCTTATATTAAAAGTCCTTCCATATTGTATATTATGTCTGAAATTAATACTGAATTAATATTAGTTGTAAATATTCAATAAATAGTGCTCTAAAAAATTCTATATTTTAATTTATGAATTTAATAACTAATATTTATAAAATACTTATTAGCACGAAGAATTTAAAGTTTACAAATCTAATTTAAGTGATGTGTTCATCATAGCTGCACCATATTGGAAACTGATTCTCTGTTGGTAGAATTTTAAACTCTTTCGAATTAAGCCTTATGTATTCTGTTGCGGAAGCTTAGAACCGCTTCTGTGAATCAGAAACTAGCTAAAACGACAAAGTAAAATGTATGCTATTTTCGAGAAATAAAATATTACCAACATTTTTTTCAGATCTTAGCTTAATCGCTATAGAGAATCCGTGGATATGTATTGTCTTTAAAACAGATTAAAATAATCCTGCCAGCATTTGACGTAACCAATGAATTACGAAGCGGTAAGCACCGATCGCAATTGACAGCACAAGAGGAACGAAGACATGCGACAGAAAACAAGTCCGGGTTACGAAACGAAATAATCGTTCGTGCTATTACAGGAAACCGATGCGCAATAAATATCTAATACATTTCTAGCCGCGTAGTTGTCAGGTCACGTTTTCACAGGGGCAGTAAAAAATAAGAGAAAGAGCGACAGACCGGATAGAATAAAAAGAGACCGAGGCAGAAACGGGAGCTGCATAAAGGGATGAGCTTGCTGCAAAACCCAAAACAGTTTTCAGGACAACTGTCATTTATTTCCTTATTTATTTTCGTCCTGGCTAAAAAAAAATAAAAAAGAAAGAAGGAAAATAAAATAGAAACCTCGGGGAGACAGGAATCCTGGTGTTCCCGGGATCGGTATTCCCCTTTACCTTTCTTTAAATGTATTGTGGAGTCGAGTGTGGCTTTTTAACCCTTAAAAATTTTGGCAAAGGGTGCAATCTGCAATGCCGCGACAGTCATGGTGCTCGGTGGATCGAGGGTTGGGAACACGAATTGGAATGAGAGTGGATCTGAGCGCGAGAAAAAAAAATGCACCCTGAATGGAAGGATTACATCGGGGATTTTGGTTTTCTCGTCTCTCATCTGGACGAAAGCCGATTTTCCGATTTCCCGATTTTTGTGCTTCTCCCGAATTAGGTGTCCATTGTGCGAATAGAGCAAATGTTGCAGGAGACTGCGTGACGTCGCATATTAAGTTTCGTTCGACCCTTTAATAGGGGGTGGTTCTCATCCTATATCTTCACCTCCACCCCCGCAACTGCGATTCCCTCCCTAATATCCTGGACATGTCTACCAGCTACCTCTTCTCCGAGTTCCCTATTCAATTCGCTGTTCCTCCCACGCAGCCTGTCACAAATTCATGATTCTGTGCAAACATTCGTATTTATCCAATATAGAGTTAAGACGGGGAAATGGGAAAATTAACGAGACTGGGACACGCTTTACAAGGTTGGAAAAATAATTATTAATTAATTCAGAAACATTTATATTTGAATGACTAACAAAATAAATACCCAGTTGGAAATGTAGGATCGGCCTAATTTTAGACGAATATACATCCCAAACTTGATTCAACATTGGACCAATGGTGAGTATTGGAAATTACCCAATGGGTAACTCCCAGAATAAAAAAGGCCCCATTGGGGTCCCGTTAGGATTCTGAATAGGAAGAACAGTGCTACTAAAAAGTTATTTTAAATTTTTTTAATACTTTAGTCCTATTAGAACCTTTTTAGTACTTTTGTCCCAATTTTTTTCTTCTGGGACTGCTTTTGCATTTTTAGGATATAAATCCAATATTGTAAAAATTTAAGTTCTAAGTTTCGTTAAATAATTTGAAGGGATCATTGTTAAAAATTGAAAAGGTGTTTTGCGAAAGAGATATCGTTAGGAAAAAAGAATTATAATATTTTTGAATTTGGAAAAACAATATTTTTTGGAGGGTAGATTGTCCGCCTAAATAGTAATTTTTTATTAATTTTCTAGTCCAATAACATAAAAATTCTCTAAAAATCTGTTAACATTTTTCAGTTTTAAACTCAAATAAAAAATTACTTGAATTGGTTATGAAAATGAAAAGGAAAAACATTCTAAGAAGGCATAAATCAAGTTCTGAAACCAAAAAGTACACACTGCGGTAACTATTTAAAAAAATTCTATATTTTAGCTACTTTTTTATACTATTGCAAAAAGAGAGATGCCGTATTTTTCTGGGGAAATTATGGATCAAATAAAAAATCTAATTAAAAATAATAAAAATATTAAATACATAGGAGTTTTTAAAATTTATCCAATTTAATGTCCAAACAAAAGTTTCCGTATGATCTGGACCTATTTTCTGATTTTTGACGAAAACCTCGGTCTGCAAAATTTGCGAATATTGACCCATAATACCCCGGTTGACGGTATCAAAAACTTTGACATTCAAACAAATTTGTCTGGAATACAAAAAAAATCTGTTTGAATCAAGTTTTTAGGCTTTCATTATTTTCTTAGTAAACTAAACATTTTTATTTTGAAATATTTTAATTAATAGCATGTCGATTTTTTATTAACTAATCGATTTTTTAACCGAAGGAGGAATTTATGTCAGTTAATTTCCCTTTTTAAAACCCATTTCAAGAAAAGGAATTTGCCATTAGGAAGTTATTCTGATTTAAAAGTTTCCGAATTATATTTTTTCAGGTTCAATTATATATTTCAATTTCAAAGTTTGTAAATTACCATTTTTCTCTAATGAAAAGCTTATTATGAGTTTAAATACTTTACTTTTTTTCTTTTCTGGTACAAAGCAGAGTATCAGCATTTCAGATTTGGCTCCGATAATCTCCATTTTATTATTAACTGATGGAAATCGAGGAACTGATTCAAAATGTCGGTTCTGTTTCTAACACCTTAGCTTCTTAGTTGAAAACTTATTCTGAAGAGCAACATGTGCTAGGTGTGTGTCCAGCTTAAAAATTAAAATAAATTAAATTGAAAATACATAAAGCAATCTGCAATCCACGTTCCCCCAAATCCGAACTCACATAAACTTCCTAAGTCACATTTTCACAGTTATGTTTGTTTGGACAACGGCTTTTTTTTCGTCGGTTCGTGAGAAACGGGTTCGTGATTTGCAGAGTGGTAATATCGATCAAAAATATATTAGTTCCCGATATGACAGTGCAGAGTGTTTTCTTTTAGGTGTAGAAGGGGCTGAGTTGAAGCGAGGGCATTTTTTCAACTTAAAAAAAATGGTAGTACAAAGACCTGGATACCTGCGCGGCAAAAAGGGTTTCGTTTCCACTACAATCTATAATAATTCTATAGTCCTATACCTGTAGCAACCCGTCTGGCCAAATTAATGATTAAGTGTCAGTTCCGAAATTTGGGGTAAGATTTTTCCACGACCCTCTCTCTGCTTCTCTCATCTTTTTTTATTTACGAAAGGGTTATAACAAAACAGTTTTTTTTTTAGAAATTATTCTGTGTAATCGATATACATAAAGTTTCACAGTTTTATGCTCTGCAAATAAAACATATTAGTTTGGAAGGCAATTAATTTGAAATATTCAAGTTGAAAAAATCTAATTATTTCAATTTTTAGTATCTATTTCTAAACTAGTTTCATGTTTCGGATGTGAATTTGGAAATTTATTTGAAGGCTCGCAGTACAGATCGAGATAAGCAATATTTTTATCAAAACAATCATATTTTAAAATTTAATTAACACCCCTCAAATATAATTGTTGAGAATCCTTGAAAGAATAAAATGAAGCTTTGATGATTAGGATTAAATAAAAATTCTAAGTTTTTCCTAAAGAGAAAGGAAAAACTAAACCTTTAAATAACTATTGATAAATAAACCATATTAACTTGAATTATTTTATACTACAGTGTGCTAAGAAGCCTTCATCAATATTTACAAAAAAATAATAATATATCTATTTTTGTCGATTTCATAAATCATTTTAAAGATAGGAAACTTTTGAGATTGATTCTACGTAGTGTACATCCTTAAAATTGATGTGCCGTCAGTGTTATATGGGATATCCCTGCCACTAATTTGTTATTCACTATTTTTGAAAAAATCGCGCTTCACATTCAATTTTTTATATTGCTACTTTGATTCAACATTCATTGATCCTTAAATTTTCACATATTTAAAGTATATTATGGAAGAAGGTTAGTCCGAAGCGGATTCGAAAAATCTTCAACCATTTGGAATCTTAAATAATCACAGTGAATGAAGTAAATGAAATACCGACCATGTAGAATTTAAATAGAATATAAAAAGTGTTTAAAAAATGTGTTCTGACATTGCGATCACGTGGCTGAAATAGGTCATGCTCAGAGTTGTGTCTCATGTGTGAAAGTGGTATCATAGATCAGATGTACGAATTTCGTGTCATGGGAGAGTCGACATCAAAAAAGAATTTGAATTTAAATTCAAATTTTGTCATCTCTGGGGAGTAAACAGGGAGGGGTTTAGAAGTTAGATAGTGAAAGATGTTCTGGTCACTGCCAATGCAGTTTTTCTGTTTTCAGTCTCTTGGCATCGCGAGACGACGAGGAACGATGCACGGGGTCGACGGCGACGTTTCCTTCAATTTTTGAACGACCTGAACATCCCTTGGGAAAACTGACGATCCGCAGACGAGGGACGTTTGTATGTACCGTCCTATTCCCGCAGTAAACTCCAAATAACCCCGTAAAGATACTCTGCCAGTTGCCATTCTCAAGGTGGTCTTCAAGAAAAAATATATGCACTAGATCCAAAAATAAACAGGTTTTACATAGGAAAAAGACAGAAGATCAAAGAGAGAATTTTAAAACATCTTCAAGACATACTATAAAACAAATAATGTTTCGGTTTTGTCTATTTATGTATGAGTTACTATTATTGTTGAAAGTAATTGCAATTACACAATAAACAATATTCTGTTATTCTTTAAATATAGTTAATAGATGTAAGTTGAACGATTTCCTAAATCATAAAGGTTACTAACATACCTGAATCTAACGTTAATATTTCAACCCTTTTTTTGACCTGAATCTCAATCGAGTGCACTTTCCGGTGATAATTTTGTTCCTTTGGATTCTCCACCCTATTTTTTATAGGGCACATGTGCTCTGAGAATAACAATTCAAAGCCGACAGCATCAAAGAATCAAGGAACATAAAAAAACGACAATCTATGATATATAGTAATGTACATAACATGTTAAATGATCCGTCTAATATATCCAAATCAGTATTTTTCTCAAGCATAGAAATTTAAAGTTTAAACTTTTAACTTTAAAGTTATAACCAAAACAATTTGTTTTGGATGACTATAATTGAAAAAACAAACATTTTGGTATCGAATCAGTGTACAGCATTCGATATTATTCAAATCGGCGATTCAAATCCCTCGAGGGACATTCCCAGAATGTAATGGCGCTGATGGAGAATTATTTTCCAAGCAATAAATGTGTGTGAAGGGTAAAGCTTGGAAAGTGTCTTTCTCGGGAGATTTTACAAATGGCTAAACGTATTTTGATGTGCAGCTCCTCAAAGCTGGTTACTGGTGTACTTTACTCATACTTCCAAAAATGTGGATTCTATACATCAATTTAGGCGCGAAGAACGTCGCGAGCACGTCAAAGCTCCATTAGCATGTTTGCCGGGG
>NC_046662.1:99063504-99083268 GCF_010883055.1 Belonocnema kinseyi
GATGTTTTGTGCGCCACGCTATATTCGCATCGCCCTTTTTACGGCCAGCTTTATCCTTTCGTGATTTACGCAAACTGTCGGACACAGACACAGAAAAATCAGAATTTTTTTTGCAGAGATATTTTGCTTTAGTGAAATTGATATAAATGAATCCAATACAACAGATAGAAATATCGGAAAAACGTAAATTTAAAAGCAATTCCTTGCAAAGTTTACATAACATAAAATTAAATGTTACCAGTTTTCTTTGACTAAAATATAGAAAAAAACATAATTAAATAACAGAAAAATTCTTTCACTAAATCGAATCTTAAAAATTAATCTTTGAAATATATTGTAGCATAATATTTTAAGCATTCTTTAGGGATTCCCTCCCTTTACAGTGTAAAATTTACAGTGTGTAAACTCCACTTTAAAAATTGAACATCTTTAATAATCATATAGAAACTTGTGTTCACGAGGAGAAACGAAAATGTACTTTTGGGGGAAATGTATCTGGTTTGAACTGTTCATTTTACAAATATTATCTAGATTTCCAAGATTTTCCTTCCACTCCAGATGAAAACTGCCATTGTTGTTTAATCCTTATGGTCAGTACTAGCAGCTAATTGTATACAATTTTTATTTATAAATTTCTACACAATTTCTTAACTTCTTTTAATTTTAATCAAAGAAAATTAAACAAATATTTCTAAAATAAATGGTTGAAAAGTATAATCAGCTGCTAATCATTATCATGATTCATTAGGATTCAATTCGAGCGAAGAAAAACATATCAAAATATCATTTTTTTTTCTTTTGTTCTTATCTTGTATTTTTGATGTCTCTTTTTCTAAAAAAGAATTTTGAATTGATATGCTCTTTTTCGCCTGACCCTGACGGCTTGGCATCTCTCTTTCTAAATTCGGAACCATTAACAATAGGTATATTTTCGTCTATTTCATGAATCAAATTTGAAATACTTGATTAATTTTGGAATTAACTGTAAATTAAGTATATCTTTAAAGTGAAGTCGTTTAAATTCTCGAAATTTTAAAAACACGCAGTAATATCTCTAAATATCTGGAAAATAACTAAAACACAAAAACCCATCGAATAACTTGCCAAAAACAGAAAACAGTCCTATATGAACTGAAGATGTCACTTTTATGAGTGATTATTGCATAAGAGGTACAAATTTTCATGGTTCAAGATTATTAATAAATTCAGAAATATTGAGAATTTCAAATATAATTTCGGAAAATTCAGAAAGTTTAACAATGTAAAATGATTCAGTACAAAATATTAAATACAAGTGAAGAGTATATTTAAAGCTTAGAAGGAATCTTCCTGATTCAAAATGAATCATTAAATTGATCAAATTGAGAGAAATATTTCGCCACTGACTCCACCGTTCTACAGAATGTTCTTCATTTTTTGTCCTTAAAAGTTGAATAAACAAAATCTTTTAACGTTTCCATCCCAAGAACTTTTGAGGAAAAATATCTTACTGCTAACATTAATTTATTTTGAAGCCCACAGATTTTGTTCATTTTTCTACCAGACTACGATTTTATAGTTAAGCAACATCTAAAAATAATTCTTTTAAGGAAAATACTGTTGTTTAGAATTATTTTGTTAAAGAAAGTGTTACGTGATATTTATAAAAGTTTATTGTCGACATTTGGCTATTGCAATTAGTAAGACAGGCTTTCTATTTCACTTTATTGTTCACTTATAAAAATAATTCGAGCTAGGTGATAAAGGGGTGTGGACACGTGGTCGAAAACTGTCAAAACTCGTTTCCCGACGATACGCAGCTCAGCAACTAGGCCTAAGGGAGTCTGATAGGGTACTTAAGGGTCATCGTGGCTGTACGGTAGACTTCCGGGTCAAAAACCGGATGGTACACGCCTGAAAAGCTTTCAATCTTAGGGAACCAGACTTCCTAACCAGTTTAACTCACGCCCACTCTTTCTCCTTCTTAAAAGACAACCCGCTTCTCATTGTCAGATGCACTTAATAGTTATATGATTACTATATTTACATTATACATTATATCATTATTATTATATCTCCTATATATACTATATACCATTGTATACACTATATACTATTTTATAATGTATATTATATCATTACTTTCTGATTTACTCAAGGAGAATATTTTTGTGTTAAAGTATACATAACTTAGTTCGGTAAACGGAAGAAATCACGGCATTTTATTAAAATTTTACATTCAGTCATGTAAAATGAAATATGATACTATTTTATATGAAAATATCAATTATTAATATAGATTCATTATAATATAATTCGCGATTCAGTAAGAAATAATACAACTAGATAATAAATATTACCTGACAGTTAGGTAAAATGATTCGAATTGTTAGTTACAGTTTTAATCAAAGAAAAAAGTGTACCGCTCTACATATGAATTCTACATCCCAGTCATGTGAAATTTTGTGCGTCAGCAAAAAAAAAAAATATTCTTGCTACAACCAGATTCCGTGGAAGGTCATCCATTTACTACACACATTCTTACACAATTTTTCTCAAACAATTACATTAAGTTACAATGCATTACTTATAATATATTCACAAGCTAACTTAACACTTAGAATATCAAGAAAAAATCTCGGCTATAACGTTAAGTACGAGTACGCCAGGTCCGTGCAAAAAATATATGGTCCCCGTTCATCAAAATTCCTTATTTTAACATTTTATTAATAAACGGGCTTATAAATTTAGAGGAAGTAAATACAAAAAGTGGAATAATTTTTTATTGCAAATTTTGTAATCTTAATACCCTAAATTATTTAATTTTCAATATTTAAAATATGTGAAAAATGGAACATTAAAAACTTACAAATGAAATGTATATAGAATCTATTAAATTAAATTAGGTTAGAATTTATGGAATAAAATCAAACATGTAAAACTAATCTATATATTTGACTATTTTCTGAAGTCCTACAATATTAACCGAAACTTAAAAATGTTAAAGTTTGTACAGGGAACTTGGCTTCAAACTTCAGCCCTGACAATGTTGACGTCCCTAGCGATTCTCATTTTACCTTACTGTTGTGTAATTTCTCTTATAATAAGAGTGAAAATCTTTTTAAAAAATGCTGCAATCTATACTTTCTTTTAAGTGAATCGTTAATATCCCACGAAAATAAACTTTATATCATTCATTTAATAAAAATTTACATTACATTGCGTTATTTTATGATATGCTGGCATGAAAATAATACAATCCTTATATGAATTATTACATGTCAGAATTAGCACTTTGTGACTTGAGATTTTACATAACTCTTTTGTTATATTTATAGTTCTGTTTTGTATCAAATCCTAAAATAATTGGAAACTTGATCTAAATGCAGTAATGTCCTCCATTTACCGAACTAATTGAGTAAATTTTAAGGAACAAATTTTCTCCGCCCTATTATATATACCTGAATTAAGATTATATGAATTTTTTTCTATTTAATTAACAGTGAAAAAGTGATGCTTAAGGTCATGTGATGAGTGGTTCATGTGACTAGATTCCTACCTTACCACCACTTTTTTTATTTCCCAACTTATTATCACACGAAAGGTCACATCGAGTTGAAAATTTGGGATACTAAACAAGAAGCACTATGAAAGGTGGGTCTGGTTCTAAATTTTAATAATTATCGGAATATTTAATATGTATCGGATTTAATTGACCCATGTAAGAGAAATATTAACAAGCTTTTACAACGGCATAATGGCATATGAGCTGCTATTATCATACGAACTGAATTTCAGCGTTCAAAATTGTATACGGCAGATACATGTTTGATAATTTGTTAGCAACTAAAAATAGGCAGCACTCACTGAGAAAAATGTTGGGTTAGCACAATACAATAATGATTTGGTTGTCTCAAACAAACAATTTTTTCAATGAAGAAAAGTAAATACTTAGTATACAAATCAGATTGTACGAATCGATCTTATTAAACTCTATTTAGGTAATTTTATAAATAAAACACAATTGTAACTTACTAAAATTTTAAACTATATTAAGATTTTTCTAATAAGCTAAATGTGTTAAAAATAAAGCAATAATGTAAAAAACAGATGGAAATAAATTAAAGTATTTAAGAAGCCCTTCAAACACAAAACTTCCATTCTTCCTTAGCAACTAAATGTACATCGAGCATTACGAATCAATAATTTAAGTTCATCCTCAACTTCCACAGCATAAGTGGAACAAATTTCGTGCTTGAAGATCACTTTTATTACGTCTTTCGATTTCTCTTGCTTTGAATGTCTGCGGGTCGATCACTTGAATGCTGTCGACCGGAAATAACGATGCCAGATATGGTAAAACAGTAGCTATCTGCGGAATCAAATCACCTTAAGGAGCAGGCCGGAGCCTTTCAGCCAACCCATTTTTTAAATGATCCAACCCCCGGAGTCCATTCCGAGTCGATCATCGACGTCGAGGGTCTATATAAGAAATTCTGCTGTTTCATCGCCCCTAAGAGTTAGATCCTTTATAAACAGAAAAAAGCAGCCAAACCCTTTAGTGTTTATTTATCTGCACTTCTTCTCTCCCTTCAAATTTTAACCCCTTTCCAGTTTTTCATATAAGGAATAGGAAGAACAATTTTTTCCACGTAATCGAGAGTAAAAAGGGTGTTTACGAAAAATCGGGGGTTGAAAGTTCGCCATTTTATTTCACCCCCTAATGTTGGACCTCCCCCAGTCCCGAGGTATTGATAAAAAAATAGAGGCCTGCTATTGGCCCACTGGACCGTAGGGTGGTCTCCCCCTTGTCTGCTGACCAAGCACGAGCACCCACTCCAATTTATATATTGCCTACTATGGCTCGAGAGCACTCGTACTTGTTCTCTCACTTCGAAATCTTTTTTTATTTTTCCGTTCACTCTTCGATGCTCTAATTATGCAAGAAAAAATAAGTTGCAATAAATAATCTTTGATTCAGATTTTAATCAAAACATTTTTTTTACTAGATGATAAAATATTATATTGTATATTGTTGATTTCTTTGAAAGAAACTACAGTCGCCTAACAAGTTAAAAAGTTCTTGAGTCGTACATTTTTTTCCAAAATTATGATTCAAAGAAAATTTTTATGAATATTTTGTTTACGTTTTAAAATTAGTTTCTAAAATAATCTTACAGATCTTTTTTAACAAATGTTATCTTACCTAAAAAGAAATATACAAAATGAGATTAAAATTGTAAGACCTAAATTAATGGGTCCAGAGGCACGAAGATAAGTGATACAGTAGAAGAAAAAAATTTCCCACACTCGAATTTTTTTCCAGCAACTACGCTCATCTATATTGCACAAATACTAGTTCAAGTGCACTGAAAAAATCTTTAATCAAAGAAAATTTACTTCATTCGAAGAAATTATCTACTTAATACGTGCTATTAGACATTTTTGCGTTTCTGCAAACCAAAAGTATAAAATTATTTTTGCAAATTAGAAATTATTTCAGTCACCGAAATATTACCGAACCAAAGAAATATTGTTATTAATTCAAAGAAATAAGAAATTTTTGTTTTAAAATTAGGCAGTTAATATAGACAAACGTGATTTCAAATTCATAAAATATTTCTTTCAAACAAATTAAAGTCCATCGGCTGAAGAATAAGTTTTTCCTACTTAGAAGATGTAATTACTTGGTTAAAAAAATAGCAACCTGAATGCTAAGAAATTTTATGATATACTTCTTGGAAATAAAAAAATGGGGGTTCCATATGAGTAAATAGTTCATGATATGCATTTAACAATGTAGAAAAATATTAATTGATTCTAAGAACGAATACCTTTTTTTAAAGAAAATAAATAATTATTTTAAAAGCAATGTAACGTATAACGTAACTTATAATGTTGAAACTAATTTATATTTTTAGATAATATGCTCTTCGACACCTAGCGGATAATCAGAAATGTACTATCAAAAGATATTTGTATTTACAATGATCTATTTATTTTTCATAAACTAAAAAAACGTTTATTCCTAAGGATTTCATCAAAATTTCATTCAAACAAATGTTGTTTACACTTGAATAAATGTTTAATTGGACAAAATATAATAAAATGTGAAATTTAAACAAAAATACTTATTTCAATGAAATGCAATATTTACAGTAATTTGCAATACATTTAATGTATTTATTTCAAAAATTTACTTGATTTTTGTCGAAAAAATGTTTATTCGCATTAATTATTAACAGATTGTTTATTTAAACCAAGATTTCTACCAATAGAATAGATCACTGTATTTAATTTAACGAGTAAATATTTTTCAATTGTATATAATTATATACTTGCCAAAATCTTGCCAACTTTTAGATTCGGATAAATAATATTTTCAATAATATAGATTAATGCTTTTACGATGATTCATTTTGATAACAAGATATATTTCGGGTTTCACTCGTGTATAAAACTACGAATTTTCAACTTGATTGAAAACATGAATTTTTTTCAACTTGATGAACAACGACGATTAATCTACAAAAAGTTTTCTTTCCCTCAAAGAAACCTAAATTACTTGATCCACACATGGATGAACTACTTAATTTGAAAGAGTATGTATCAATTCGAAGAATCAATTCAATTTAAATAATAAAATATTTCCTAGGGCGTGAAAAACAGATTAAAATAAACTATCTCTTTGAGTCCCAAGGACTCATTTCATTAACATTGTAATTTGCACATTCCCTTCAAGCAAATATTTCTTTGCATAAAAAAAATGTTACAAAATTAATGACTTATTTGAGTAGTGGCATGACTGTTTTGCCTTCGAACAATATTTACTCAACTAAAGTAAATAAATCTTTCCGGTTCAAAGCAAAAAAAAAAGAATTACAGGAATGCATTTCTTTGGGTCCAGCAATTTTTTTTTTATATTATTATGTTTTAAATTCTGTTTCCCTTCCGATCAAGCACAATCAATGGAAGCCACTGGAATTCGCGGCAATAGATTACCCAGTGAAAAAGCCCAAAAACGACGTCCAAAAACGAAGTACAGAGAAACCCTTCAATAGCCCTTCCTAGAATCAACGCCGCGCCGCAAGTTGGTGTAACAAGAGTTGCGCGGGATGAGTGGGGTCTGAGATTCTCACTCAGGCGAGCACTCAAGCGTGAACAAAAAAAGCGGAGCGGGCTATATATGAGTTAGTTCTCGCCCACCGACAGCCCCAAAATCGGCGCTATAGAAGAGTTTAACTATATATATATATATATATATATATAAATCTTATATAACAAAACAAATGATAAAAATAGATAACTTTTTTGATAATAAAGAAATCGACTCGATATGCATAGGACCTGAGTTGTACAGAGACAAACCGACATGAAGCGGTAGGGAATAGAGGCGTCGAAATTAATTTTTTCGAAGGCCCTATTGTTTTTATTTTATTCAAAAGACTGTACATTTTCAAATATCTACAAATATAGTCACTGCATGGCAAAAGCACCGCACCAAGAAATCTGTCATGTAAAAAGCAGGTAATTTATTATTGAAAAATTTAATTATTGTAAATCATGAAACGGCCCTGTTCAGAAAACTCAAAATTTAATCGACAAGGAAAATATCATAATTATTCTATACCCTTCGATTATGACATTACGTATAGAGTGAAATGGAAAATATATTTCAGATCTTAATATACAATTCTATTTGACATAGTTTCTTATACATTGTCAAAACTCGAAATGGCTCTCAAATTTATAAAGTCAATAGTATCTTTTAAGTCACTCACCTGTCTTCAAATAGCATCCATTTCTTGTTCATAAAGAAGATCTTTTCCTGATAGATTACTCTCTTCAATTCCGGAAGAGACTCTTCTGACAAAAATATTTTCAGAGCTCTCAAAATTGTACAACGTTAACAGATTTGTAATGCCAACTTAAGTTTGACATTCCATTGCAAGTTTACAAGAATCATGAAATTCCGAAATTTGTAATATTGTTATCATATAATAATTATTATTTATAAAGGAATTATTAAAATTGTACATATGGAGACTCGATCTACACGTATATAAGTTTGAAACTTAACTGGACTCAAAAAGCCTCGCGTCTCGTAGGAGGTGTGATAGGGCCCGAAAATCTTACCTGAGGCGACGCTTCTCTGGTGGGGGTCAGGTAGAAAGGGTTTCCTGAACCCTTTTGCCCCCTTTATGCAATACCTTATTCACTCATTTATGCATGCATTTAAGCTTTACTTTTCAACCAATCTCAGTATGCACGTATGTGTGTCTACCTGGGATGCAAACTGCCCTTCTGTTCTTTACAATGACAATGCAACTCAGTCCATTCCAGTTCTTTATTTCAATAAAAAAGTGTCTCTATTCCTTTCTCGCCTGCACGGACATAATATACCGTACTTGAGTTTCTTTCAGAACAAGACAATTACTGGCCTTTTTAATCGCTCTTGAAGAAAATGTTATGATGTTAGGGTTTTGGTCAAATGTAAAGATTAATGTACTCAGATCTTTAAATTAATACAAAGATAAAAAATGTGCAGAACTCAGAACCTTACGAAACTGTTCTTAAATTCAAACCTACCAATATATCTAGTTCTGTATTACAAAATAAAATTTGTTGGCATACATAACTCTAAAACCATGAGTATACCAGTAACAAAAACTAACTTTTACCATTCAGAGTACAAAATACCAATGATTTTTCCAACAGAAATGAAAAACGTCAAACTTAAATTTTGTTTTTAATTAAAAATTTTTTGATTAAAAACCAGCATGTATATATAATTACAGATCTTATGTTCTTTGCATTTAGGAGCATTTGTTTTTTTTTTTAATTAATTGAATGAATTGAAACTTAAAATAAAAATAATTGTTGATGTTCAAAAAATATTGAGGAGGGTCATGCGTGGCGAAAGATTCGAACTTTGAAAACTGATTTTTAAGTATTTTTTAAAGAATGTAAAGTCTCTTCTGTAAAATTTAGATGAGTGAACTTAGCCCCATTTAGCATTCCATGCTTTAATTATTCTGCTTTCAAAATTTATAACTTATAAACTAAAAAATAATTGGTCGAAAATAGAAACTTATTAATTCAAAAGTGTCTGAAAAGCAAGAATTGTAATGCCTTCTAAAATTAGGTAATTCTACTTTAATTAAAATTCATATTTGAAAAATGGTCCAATTTAAATGTAAATAATTTTTATACTATCAAATTTACTCTCTGAAAACTTCAAAATATATTTTTCTTATGATCTTAAACTACTTTATACATGAAATTAAAATGCAATATCAAGTCCCTTTTTAAAAATGTAAAATCAAAATTTTGAATTTATTTACATATGCATTTAAAATTTATGTCTAGTATATATACAATATTTTATTCGACATTCAAAACTGAGTGGAAAAACTTTTTGTAAAAGAGTTTTATCAATTAAAAAACATTCGTTTTATGGCGTATTTTGAGTTAACATATATTATAAGATTATTTTATATCTAAGTCTTTCTAAATCAGTTCTACATTTAAAATAAAACTTGCTGACATAAATTTAAGATGTTTAAACAAACTTTGTTTCGAAATTTTATTCGATAATTTTATATATTTTTGCAATAATACAAGGACAAGTCTCTTACATCGAAGTAGTTTTTAGCCAATTTTCCAAATTTTAGTTGCTTTGGCTTATAAATGGCAAATTAAAATTAATCTTAAATTTCCTCTTCGCGACAAGTGCTCAAGTATAAAATTGGAACACAAAAATAGAGAAATAATGGCAAAAAATGTTGTGTATGATTCATGCTTAAACGAATCATTGGTATTAAGTAAAGAAATCTACAAATAGAAATCATGAATGAAGGTAAATATTTTACTTCTAAAGATGCTTAATTATGCTTTACAGTATATCCCTGAAGTCTTGCTTCCACTCGATAACACTGATATTTAAGGATAGAAATAAAAAAGTATTTTAGTTCTTTTTTTGAGGTGATTTTTATTTTTTTATATGTTTAAAAAATCTTGCTGCATGTCTATGGTAAGATTTTCGTGTTAGCGATTTCACTTAAAAAAGGTCATATTCAAAACTTCACAAATTTTTGGCAATAACCCGTAAACAGCATAATTAGAACGACGTATGAAATAATTAAATTGTTTTATTAATCGCAACCACATTTGAAGAAAAATATTAATTCTTTTTAAAATTGAAATTAATTCATTTACTTGTAAATTAACTTATTAATTGGGTAAAAAAAAAAGTTTTGAAAGTCAATTAGTAAAAAAAAGGTGGATGCTTTAAACATATGTAGGCTAGTGTGAAAGCGTGTGTGTGTGTGTGTGTGTGACTGCCTGGGATGCAAATGTGTATATTTGAACATGTATGAGTAGATAAAAGAGACAATAAAAAGGAAGGGGAAAGTATCGAGGGTTGTAAAAAATTGATTTAATTTATTTCTGCCCTGCTGTGAGGGTTAGTTCCTGGAATGAGACTCCGTAAACTGTAAAGGGTTACGTTTGCGTTAGGCCGCAGATGACGTAGTTTCCAATTTCCTGAATGAGAGGCAAAACTAATGCTCACGTTGGGCACCTGGAGCCATTTCTAGAACTGTACGTTACTTCAGTCAAAATTGAGAACGAACTAATTAACCACGAACGTGCAACAATAGCAAGTTTTGAAATATTACCCTACAAATAAAGTTCCGTGTTAAGTTCAAAGGTTGACTCATTACTCAAGTTACATTTTAAATAATAATTTTATAATCTAAATTTTAATATTGAAATAATAAATTTAAATATATATATATAGAGAGAGAGGAGAGTACCCAAATATGAGATACCAACTCTGTTTGGCGTGATTGTCGGAATTCTATGTACTGAATTTAAAAGTAATATAGATCATTTTAAAGGAAATTTAGTTTTTCATAAGAAGCTCAAATAAAAAATTTTATTAACAATTTTTTTTATGCTGAAAATATAAAAAATGTAAAAAATTGCTTTTTCCAAACTCGTCAAACTATTCTCATAATATGAGATACCCCAGGAAATAGCTAACAAAATGCAAAAAAAGTATTATTTTTAATGAAAAACTTCATTCTATGTTTCCGAAGTATAAATTTACTGCTATTTCCCCCGTGCAGCCACAGAGTTATAAAAACCACAGATATTTAATATTATGAGAACCACACCGTGCCACTATGCACTTACTATGCCTGACCTGTACAATGAAAAACTTCAACACTATCGATATTTTCCTACTTAGTTATTCAATCCCCATCACTCCAGACAAACTTTAATGCTAAATACATATTGAATGAATAATAAATAGGGTTTAAAGAATTCCCTTCCAAGAACTCGACCACCATCGATTTCACAAAAACTTCGCCTATAATCTTTAGAATCACAATGAAAAATGGACTATTTATACCACGAAATTACTGTTTCTTCAACGGCTACAAGTTAGTGATAGAAACAACAGAGTGGGTCTCTTAGTTTAGCTGATACCCCATGTTCTCATATTACGAGAATGTCTCATATTCGAGTACTCTCCTCTAATTACTTACTAAACTCAAATGATAAATGTTCATTAAAAAATGAATTTTTAATCAAGTGGTTTAACTTTCTACCGGGTATGGTTAATTTTTTAATCAAAAAGATGAATATTTAACCAAGAACGTTAATTTTCTACTCAAACAGATGAATTTTCAACAAAATAGATCCATTATCAACTAAAAAAATCGATTTTCAACCAAAAGTCGAATGGTTAAGTTTTCAGTTAAAAAGATTAATTAAAAAAATATATCATCAAAATAGTTCACTTTTCCACAAAATAGATGAATTTTAAATTAAAAGAATGAAGCATCATACAAAAAAAGAATTTTTTAATAAAGTGGATCAAGTTTAAGCCAAGGAATATGGGAACAATTGGGTGATACATTGTTTTAATGAAATTATTGTGGGTATCATATTACGTACAATATGAAACGAATTTTATACTGAAATGATGAATGTTCATTTAAAAAATGCATTTTTAATCAAGCGGTTCAACTTTCTACCAGGTATAGTTATTTTTTGATTAAAAAGATGAATTTTCAATCAAGAAGATTAATTTTCTACTAAAAAAGAATAAGGTGGTTTAATTTGCAATTAGGCATAGATAAATTTTCAACCAAAGAAATAAATTTTCAACCAAAAATATTGCTTTTTAAGAGAGTGGTTAAGTATTCAATCAAGTAAATGAATTTGCAATCAAAGCATGTGAATTTCCAAACAAAAATTGAAAACTCAAATTATCATTGAAAAGATTAGTTTTTAATTTTAAAAAATAATTTTCAACCAAAAAATTAATTTTTAACTGAACTAATGAAGCTTCAACACAAAAACTGAATTTTTAATAGAATAGTTTAATCTTCAATAAAGTATAGTAAAATTTTCAACCAAAAAGATTAAGCTTCTACCAAAAAAGTAGTTTTTAACAAACCGGTTCAAACATTCAACCTAGTAGTTGAATTTTAAATAAAAAACTTAGTAGTTGGTATTTAAAATAATGGACATTTTTAATTTAAATACCAACTACTACATTTTTTTATTAAAAATTCATCTTTTTTGTTTTAAAATACGACTACTAGGTTGTATGTTTGAACTGATTTGTTAAAAAAGTAGTTTTTTGTATAAAATGTATCTTCTTGGTTGAAAATTTCACTATACTTTGTTGAAGATTAAACTATCGCGCCCGAACGTGCTCGACCAGCGCTGGAAATCGGAACGCGGTCACAAAAAAAAATCAATAACTTTTGAACTACTGCAAAACACAAAACTTTTTTTTCACCAAAAATGTTCGGAAGAGATTCTAGAATCTATTGACACATTGAAGAATTCTTTCACAGGCGGAGAAGCTTAATTAACTTCCACTTGTTTAAAACAAACGATTATTTAAACAATAAAAAATGTTTGATACTACCGAACAATTTTTAATCGTAAAGTATAATTCGTAGCAAAAATATTCATAACTCAATTATTGCATTTCGATGAACCGTTCGCGAGTAATCCATTTTTGAAAAAAAAATTTCAAGAACTTTGATTTTTATTAGCTTTAAAAAAACTTTGTTGCAAAAATATTTTAGGGAAGTTATTTTAATTTAAAAACGAATCGAAAACTGTATAAATTGATTGAAAATAGAACTAGCGATTTAAAAGTGGCACACTTGAGATAATTTGACCCTTAAGTAAATAGTCATGAAATTGACGAATCCCCATTCAAAGGCACCTGATCTTTCATACTCTTTCCCTTTTCCGGAAAAGCGTGTAATCCTGTCGCTTATTTTCTGCTTGCGTAGCTACCTGCAATGACCAACCTGCCCCTCCGACGATAGAAAGTCGAGGAGTTTGTGTTCACCCCTATGGGGTGGATTACGCGCTTTTGAAAAAGAAAAAAAAACTGTCAGCAGCACAAAGGGTCAGAGGCGGTTTTGGGTGAAAAAGTCTGAAAACCGACACCAAAACAGGGCGGAAGCGAGAAATTGGCTACAAAGAGCACAAACAGTGCCACTAAAATGGCGATATCTGATTCACAGGTCACCCTAAACACACTTTTTTCCCTTAGGCAATACTGATCAAGCAATTCGCTCGACTATCTGCTTGACAGGTGTCAACCTGGAAATTTTAATATATTGTATAATCAAGTTATGATCCATCTACCAAAATAAGTTTCTCGAATTTTGTGCAATGATTTAGGATTGAAGTAGATGACTAGGTTTTAATTATTACTTAAAATTATTTAATGATTGTAGAATTTTTAATTTAAAACCTTTAAATGTTTAGAAGTTAATGGTTCAGATAGTTTCAAATGAAACAAATTTAAAGTTTAATTCAAACACTTTGAGATTTTCCAATTTGAAAATTGCACATTATTAAATTGTCATTATAATACTATTAAGCAGGGTAAGCGTAGCTCGTTTGGTTCTAGCCTCTTTATTCTAATCGGATGATGGACTGTATATGGTACGGGTAAAATCTGATACAAATATATATTTGACCAATATTTTTAAACCCAATAATATTCGAAATAGGGAAATTTCATATTTAAATGGTATGAAATGGAACAACGCAAATTTTAGCCACAAAATTAAATATTATAATATTAAACACCTAAAAATTCAAGCCTGATTTTCGGAATAGAAAAAAATAGGAAATAGCTACATTAGCCACTATCGCTTTTTGTGTAATTTTGAATTTGGAAAAAGCAGTGGACATTTCTCTTTCGATTAGTGATCTAAATTGCAGATTGATCCGCTATAAAAATACAAAATTATATTATTTTTCTCAATATTTAATAAATTATATTTTGTACCATAAAAAATAATGTTCTAATTAGTTGATTGGAAACGACTATTATTACAGAATTATCCACAGAAGATTAACTGTTCAAATAACTGGGGCTAGTATTACGGAATTTCCTGTAATACTAGCTTTACATAATATTATGTATTAGTATTATTATTAATTTTAACCATGATTTAATTTGTATGCTGCGCTTTGAAAAAGATAAAAGAAATCAAAAGTATTAAATATTTTGAAGGTTATGTTGACTTGGGGGAGTTGTAAGTGAGTCAGGGGATATGCAAAGAGGGTCTGAGACGGGTGGAAAAGGCGTCAGATTTCGTTCCCCAATAATTGAGGCTGGCGACACAAGGTATGTAAGGAAATGTGTATATTATTAGCCCTGAACAGAAAAATTCCTTAATACTAGGCAGCTCATTATTCATATACAATTGATAACATAAAAACAGAGAAAATTAATAAATACGTTATATGAGTGTATACACTCATGTAATGTATTTATTAATTTTCTCTGTTTTTTATGTTATCAATAATTCAAATAATGTTTAACAAGTGTATACACTTGTCAAACATTAATTGTATGGTACAATAATTGTATTTAAAAAAAAATCTGTATTATCATCAGAGAATAACAGAATTTCTTAACGTATTTACAGACTAAATGGAGCTGTGAATTAAAATTTCTTGTTACTTAAACTTTTTTCTGAAAAAAAGATCTCAATTTGCTCCACTGGGAATCGACGACCCGCAATCGGAAGTTCTGTGGTTCGATTCCCAGCGGAGCGAGAGATCTTTATTCAGAAAAAAAATTATTTTCGAGCCCACCTAGTCTGTAAAGACGTAAAGAAATTCTGTTATTGTCTGATGATAATACAGATTCTTTGAAAATTTTGACTTGTAAAACCTAGCATAATAATGCGTGTATTTCTGAAAAAAGATTCTTCTCTCGATCCCTTTAGCTTAACGGAAAAGCACCTGACCAGCAATCGGAAGTTCTGTGGTTCGATTTCCAGCTGAGCGAAAGGAGAAGATCTTATTTTAGAAAAAAATTTTATAACAAAAATGTATTTACAGTTTTTATAGATAAAATGCATATAGTGTTTGGAAACGATTTAAAGATTGAGATTTGGTTCATCATGAGAAATGTTGTTATCTCAAAAAGGAAGTAAATTAAGTGCAGAAAGATGTTCTTAATGACCCTCTTTGTTTGCAATGCTTCCCAATCCTTACTCCGTATCGCGGCCAATTTCACACTCGACTCTGGCGCGCGGTAAAGTACTTCAATGGCGAGAATAAAATATCCCAATGCTAACCCACCCCAAAATGCTCGAAACGTTTTGAATGCCTTATCTCGGGCATCTCTAGAACCCTTAAGTCTGGTTGAACGCGTATGTGAATTATCCAAAATCTATCGTCAAGAAGAACGGTCCTCATAACTGATCCAGATCTTCGCTTAAACTGAACACTAACCCTTCTTACAACTGCGATTGCCATTTTTTGAACACACAAAATCAGGTGGCTTAAGCCCGATTTGTAATAGGCTAAAAACTGATCAAAATAATCTGTCCTAAATTTTATATACTAGATTATTTTATCAATTTTACTTCCCTAACATTGAAAAAAAGTTTTTAGTTGAACGCTAATATTGATTTGAATTGGAATACAAATTTATTGCCAGTAAAATTGGTATGGGCTTAATTCAATTTTTTTTATTTTCAGTGAATTTTGTATGAATTGAAGATTGAATACTGGCAGTCAGATAATGAAATCTTAAATTTATTACAGGTTTGCATTAGCCCAGACTTTAATACATTTAAGGTCAACCAATTTCAAGGTGTAAGTCCTAAACTTAAGTATTTTTCGGTATAAACTGTGATATAGATGAGATACTCTAAACATAAACTGTAAGAAATATTGCTAATTGTTTATTAATAGGACGATTCCTAGATTTATTATCAAATCGTGTCATTTGTTATTCTCAACCTGTTTAGTATGTCTTTAATACTTATTAGATCATTCAAAATCCAATTGCAATAAGAACTGGATAAAATAATTGATTTCACCAAATTTAATAACCAAACGTATTACCAAAACTAATTTGGCTGATCCCGCGGCGACCGTGTTGCCAAGGGTGGTTTCAGAACCGCGGAAAAAAGGCCGCGGGTAACCGAAAATGAAAATGCGAAGCGGATCGACAGTTCGGCGCGGTGCTTCCCTAATCCTTTTCACAATTTTTAACCCCATCTGTCGCGTTCGACGCATCCCTCGTTCTAGAAATACGCACATCTAAACACAATATATTCATGTGCACGTCAATCGTAGATGCGACCCACTTTCGAGAGAAATATTCGAAGGACCCAAAAAAAATCCTATCGGGCCTTCGAAGTGTTACGACTGATCTGTCCCACCTCTCCTTTCTATCTACTTTCGTCTCACTGTATTTCTCGGGGCTCTGTTTCGTTTCCATACCTGGCACTCGTCGAACCCAAAGGATAATCCATTAACATAATTTTACATGGAGAGCTTTATACCAGCTTTTACCAAGGACATTATATCAGGGGAAGCCAGATGCAAAAAAGGATCGAGGGAAATAATAGAGGCCAGGTAGATTTGAGCCTTATGGAAGGGTTAATTCAAATATTTAAAATTTCCCGAACCGATTTTTGCGTAACGGTCCCCACCATACCTTTCCCAATCTTTTCTATCTGGTGTTCAATAAGTAGAATTTGACGAAAAGTATTGTGTGAGTACAGGTAAAAAAACTGAGCATTTGTTTTTCGTTCTTATAAAACATTCAAGCAGAAGGTAATTTCATCCGGTGATCCTGAGAACCCAAAATAAAGTAAGCTGTAGATTTTATAACGATCACCGAAATTCAATGAGCGTAGACCAAAGAGTTTTGACGTCCATGTAAACGTCAATTTTATAAAGGTCTAATTATGTTACCTTTAGTACCTACTTTTTTAAGAAACTAATTTGATAAATTGAATTGCGTGCAGAAAAGCGCATCTTCTGCATTTTTTTAATCATTTGAGTTTGTATATAAAAATATTTGATACATCTGAGAGTTTTTTACTGATAAACATGTACTATAAAAAAATGGATAAATCTAAGAAATCAAAAACAGGAAGGTAGCAAGATTTCCATGTTGTGCTTCTTGTATTTTTTTAAATTATTTTTTTCTAGCTCTACATTTAGAAAGTATCGTAACTAGCGCAGAACTTTCCGTACTGATAAAACTACATGGGAAAACAATATAAAAGCATACAAAATAAATCTAAACCTCAAAATGAGCACTTTCTATTTTGAGCGCTTACCCATCTATATTTTATTCTTTTAACTTCTGCATTTTTGTTCTATCGCGTCAAGAAGATTTTCCAAAAATAGTTATAAGAATATGTATACATATATGGTATAATTGAAAGAACACCCTATATATTTAATTTTCGTTCTTGTGAACCTTTTTTAGTTGGTTTACGCATACCTGGCACTAGTAACTCTAGCCTTTTGGGGATGAAATACTACAACAACCCTTCTTCGTCACACGAGCCATATACCTACCGATTCTCAAAGGCTTGACATTAACGTTACTCAACCGACTTATGTTAGACACTGAATGCATCAAGAAAGTGTCCTCGGAGAATTAATGAAACTACATAGCCAATAATATAAACTTTCTTTCTTCACACGAATTTTTTATAATTAATATCCTAAAGTTCTTCTACATATTTAATACACAAAATTATATCGATTGTTTCATTTTCTAAAATAATAACTGACAGGCATTTTTAAGTATAAATAACACGAAAAAATTATTTCGAAAATGCATTAAGTAATAATTAATCTAAACCTGAGGAATCAGTAGTCACAGGACACAATAGTCGGCCACTTTCTTCAACTCGAATATTTTTTCTCTTCAAACTTTTTGAAACTTTCTCGAAAATGTATTCTTCCTATAATTAAAAAATTTGCTTGCTGCACGGACACATTCTCATCATGCCCGCGGCTCGCAAGTTTGGGCGCACCTTGGGGCGTGCACCTGTTGGATCTTTGGCTCTGCCCTCGTTAATATATTTATCTCGCGCTTCGTACTCGATCATTGTATAATGTACATCCTCCACATTTTTGCATTAGACTTTAAAAAGTAAAGATCGAGCCATCGACAAATGAAATTTAGTGATTGTGAATTCTCTTTTGTTAAAGCTCCTCCAGCTTTAACGACCACATTCTAATTACGTGTCTCGTGAGAAAAGAAGGTTGAAAGCAAATTTCCAGATATAATTTAAAATCAATTTTGTTACTGAATATATTATTCTTTGTGTCCTTTTTCCAAAAATTTTTTTTTTTTTTTTTTTTATTTGTAACGTTGTTTTTTACGAACAAAAAAAACTACGTGTGAAATCAAATAGAAATTCATAAAAAATTGCAGATCTTTTTTGTATGTCCAATTGTCGTTTTTAATCTTTTTTTCGTATCTTGCATAGTCTGTGCGCAAAATGAAATTTTTGATTTTTTAATTATTTTTTGTTCGATCGAAATTAAAATTGTTAATTTTTATAGAAAATTCACAAAGTTTTTATGATAGTATTGTAGAACTTTTAAAAAGAAACGTTTTTCTCCTCTTGACTTTTTTCATATCGTGAGTTGCTTGGCTTAAAATTTTCATTTTCGTTTTATTTTTTTTATTTTAAAGAATATTGTAACACTGATAATTTTGTTTATCGAAAAAATTCGTGAGGATAATGGCTCGACTTTCTGAGTACTACAAAACGTGGAGATTTGATGAAAATCGACTAAATCAACTTTTAAATAAAAACAACACCTACACATTAGAATGAGAATGTAAAAAGTTATGTTTTTCTGTTTATATTTGGAAACATTTTTAACTATGAACAACTTTTTCGAAATACTTCGTTTGAATTTAGCACAATAAAAAATAGCGCTATTTATTGCTGTATTAAACTCGTATCGCACAAATGAAACTAACAAGTGAAATAACGATTTTTATGCTTTAAGTCGTTCTGCAGAGGTGCTCCTGATCTTAAGCCTTGATTTACGAGAATCCTGACGGGTCATTTGTCGAGAAGCCCTTCGGACCAACGCAAGTGGCGTTATCAGGACGCTGCAGCGGCCATTTTAAAACCACCACGTCCTAACATCTAAATCCTACACTTAAAAACCATGAAAAAAAACTATTATTTAAACATTTTAATTTAAACTTGTATTATAATAATGCAGGTAATCTTATAGCTACAAACTCTTGAAAAATCTATATTTAATATTTATTTTTATGTTAGCTGTGCTCTCTCTAATGCGGCCTCTAATTAATACTATACATCAAGAACAAACGGAAATACCAGGTGGATACATATGAAACCGGTATTTTTTCAAGAAAAAAACACATTTATTTCAAGAGAATGATAACAAATATTTTATTCAAAGTATGCGCCCTCG
>NC_046662.1:99083368-99085442 GCF_010883055.1 Belonocnema kinseyi
GAGAGAGAGATGTGCAGTCAATACTATTTCGCATTATTTATTAAACAAAAGCAATTATCATTTAGCGATTCAGGTTGCGGTAGGAACCATCTCCAGTGCCTAATCTACACGCGTATAAAATTGTCAAGTCAATCTATGCAACGGTGTTGGCGGTATCGAGCCTCAACGGCACAAATTTAATTTTTGTAGTATACTTGAAGTATATTTGAAAAAAATTTTTTTGTGTGAAAATTTGATATCTAACTGCACACGGTAAAAAAAATTGAGCTGTGACAGGGATATTATTCCTTATTATAGCCAAACATTTAGCTGAAAACGAACGAAGGAATTTAGAAAGATCCCTGGATCAGCGAAAATGAATATCCTTGACCATTTTCCATATACCAGGGATATCGTATAGTGAAACCCCTAATAAGTATAGCTATAATAGGGATATTAAGAATAGGTGTCTGAAGCAATTATCGGAAGAGCGCCGGTGCATTATGGGAGCAGCGAAATAAAATGGCGACGGTCTACTCGGGAGCAGTGACAGATGTGATTTAATTTGGACAATTAAACGCTTTTTACCACTTAAAATGTGCGCTATTGTTCATATTAAATAAAGTTTATGATGCAGTAATAATAATTTACATTTGTTTCGATTGTAGGCGATAACTATATTGAAATATCAAGAAACGCGATAAAAACAACAAACTTGACCTCCACATGCATTACACGGATTTCAGGGAAATTCATTTTCGCGATACCAGACGAAAAATTGGCTACTGTAAGTTAATATATTTCTGTAACAACTAAATTTTTTTTCTAATCTGTAGATAATACAATTATACATAATCTGTCGAAAATAATAAACTTTCGAACTTAGCAATTTTGTCCAAATTCCTGATTTACGAGAACAATTTACATAAAGTAACTAAATGTGTAACTCTTCTAACTAAACGTTTTACCTAATCCAAGCGTACACTTTCTTTGAGTTTAATATATTCTCGATTCACTCGTTCGCCTCAAGAATTTTTTTTCCGTGTAGAATATAATATATATGGGTCATGCCACGGGAGATTTACGCCCAAGAATTTTTTTGGGTGAAATTTTTTTGTTTTTTGTTGAAAAATATTGAATGCGTATTTTTTTATTTCAGTATAATATTCAAAATTTGCGAGAAATAAATTTTAGAAAATTATCGTTTTAAACAGAGTGACCATCTTAACTTCTTTATAAGTGAAAAAGTATTCATCAACAAAATTTGAAACATTTTAAATAATATGCGTTTGATCCCGAACTTCGAATTGAAGTATACTGAAAAATTGCTTCATTAAATTATCATAAATAAATTAGGCTTTTTTATACACAAATAGAGATCGCTCAAAAAGTACCTAATTTTTTCACTTTTTAGCGGATTAATATTCTTAACACATTCCAGATTAGACCTGTAAAAATTTTAAAGTGAAATTTAAAATTCAATGATGAATTTTTAGATGAAGCCATTACACACATGCACGCTTGTATCCTATAACGGGTTCAGCTATAAATATTCATCATCAAATAACTATTCGTTTCTATACTTTGAAATTTTTACAGTATATTCTGGAATGTGCTAGAAATCTTAATAAAAAATGAAAAGAATTAGGACCTTTTTAAGCAATCACTATTTGTTTATAAAAATGTCTAATTTATTTATGAAAATTCAATGGGGCAATTTTTCAGTATACTTCAATTCGAAGTTCGGGATCAACCGCTTATTAGAGAAAATGTTTGAAATTTTTTGATAAAGACTTTGCAGTTATAAAAAAATTAAGACGATCACTTTTTTCATAACAATAATTTTCCAAAATTTACTTCTGGGAAATTTTGAATATCATATTCCCAGGCGGAAATATTATATATAGTTTATACATAGTGTGAAGTTTTATATAGAATATTCATTTGTTTTGTACATTTTTTGTATATAACAAATTAATATTTTATATACTTCACACTATATATAAACTGTATATAATTTTTTCGTCTGGGTTGAAATAAAAAAATACGTATTAAATATTTTTAAACAAAGAACAAAAAAAATGTAATTAAGAAA
>NC_046662.1:99085542-99098593 GCF_010883055.1 Belonocnema kinseyi
CAAGTAATTTTTTAAGTTATAGGAGTTTTTATTTATAAGAAAGAGGTTGGCAAAGTTTGAGGTTGCCTATTTCCTCGACAATTGCTATTTATTATTCTTGCATTTACTCGTATGGAAAAAGAGCATGAAAGTACAATATCAGATCTGAAAATCCGAAATAAGAAATTAGCACTATCAAAAAAAGTATGTTATAAACACATACGGAAAGTATGCAGTTCTGAATGAGTGCTGAAAACTTCACAGAAGTTGGGGCTACTTGTCCGTGTAGAAATAACTATATGTGATACAAACACAAAAGACAGATGATTTCTTTTAAGTGTGAAATCACACGTACCAACAACGACCTATACACATGTGTAACACGCGCGTGAATAGTCCAACTTTGGATATGGATTTTGGAAAATAGTATATATTTTGCTATGAGGGTGATATGTAGGCAGATCTACACGAGTTTCAAGTTTGCTTTACGAGCCAAAGGCGAATTGAAGGGGATGTTAGTCAAGCCGCAGACGAGCTGGAAACGAGCCGAAGATGAGCCATTGACAAGTATTATAAATTTCACAATATAGTTAGAACTGCCTACATTTTGCACAAGTATTCACACAATATTTTTTGCGACAAATGAAGGGAATTATCGATTCGATACACATTTAAAAAAACGTTCCGGAAATTTTGGAAATTCATCAAAAAATTGCCGAAAATTAACGGAAAATTAAAAAAATACAATAAATTACGAAAAATTGTGAGAAATCAGAAAATTTCTAAACATTGATAAACTACTGAACATTTCCAGATATTTAAGATCATTTTTCAGCAATTTATTATAACTTATCTCTGATGGTTGGTCCGATTACTATTCACTACCCACAATCACCCTGTCAAGAGTTCACTCATAATGTCAGGAGTGAGATTATGATTACTACAGTCTTGGAAAGTACTGTTGAATCGAAATTCCCAAGCGCGACAGCTATAGGAAAAGTAATCTGGCCTAATGTACGCAAACGTAGCAGCTAAAAAAAGTTATCTTACTCACTTCCCGTGCGGTATATCTGCCTCAAAAACAGAAATATCCGTGCATGCGTTAGAAAAAATTTTTTTAAAATGAAATATGACTCAATTCTGCACGGAGAGAAATTTTAAGAGATTAATTCACGGAACTGCTCCTTGATCTTATTCCAGCTTTCGAGCGTGAACTAAGATCTCGGAACCCTTGCTCCTAAAGCAATTGCCGTTGATTTAAAATCAAGGGTTCCGAGATCTTATCTCTTGCGACCAAGCTGGAATGAGACCAAGGAGCAGTTCCGTGAATTAATCACCTAAAATTTCTCTCCTCGTGCTGACAAGTGAGAATAATATTGACGAATGTGCACTGCGATTCTTCTATTTTTTCAGCATGGGGCAACACGTTTGCGTGAACGCACTTTACAGATAAAAGACTTTAGACACCTTTAGAGTTATGCCAATAGTATTTTAATTATTTCAGACTTAAAATTTGAACAATTATTCAGGATTGATCCAGAATTCTTCTCTGGCTGGTGATGGAAAGAGATGAGAGAAGAGACTAGAAAGCTGTGAACGAGATAGAGGAGTGAGGGACGTGAGCTTCGTAGAAGGGTTGAGTAGCAGTGAGAATATGGTGGATCAAAGTAGAGAGGGAGGGGCTGTACAATTCCTAAATTTGCCAAATTTGTCGTAGTTTATTATATTTAAAAAACTTTTAATTTCCGGAGATTTTTCGTAATTTTTGATAATTTTAGCATAAATTTCCAAAGTTTCCTAAAAAATTGTTTGTTTTGATTCTATAATTAAAAATTACTTGTATTTATTACAAAAATATCATGTGCAGAAAGTAGGCTGTTGTAACACTTTTGAAGTATGAAGAGTGTCAGTGACTAAAGGAGATTATGGAGCAGGATTCACGCAGTGCTGAAATAAATTTTTTGTCGAAAAGTGCAGGCGCAACGTGTAAAAAAAGTAATCTTGCTTGAAGTGCGCAAGCGCCGCGATTAAAAACGGTTACTTTTTCACATGGATTGTCCGACCAATTTTTTTATACATGCAAATAAAATTATATTCTTTCTGGCTAGAGCATGGGATAGTCTAACTACTAACTAGCCTGTTTAGCTAATAATTTACCACAACTATATACGAATATCCATATTTTTCCTTAATTTGAATATTTTATAAAGATGTAAATTCATATGATGTATTTTCCTGTTTTCACTATTTAATTATTTTACCAGTATTTATGAAATACAAATTTGTACAAACGGATAGATACATATGCGGCAGTTCACACTAAAAAGATACATAAGTGACATTTTTCTAAAAAATGAGGTTTTGATATCGATGGATTTCTTAAAAGAAAGCTGCATCTAACTGCGTTAATAAAAATGATTCATATTTATTGCAAAGAGCGACTGTTTATAAATGAGAAAAGTCGAAAAAGTTGAAAAATACAACAGAAAAGGATACACAAAGTACTTTGCGTGTCGTAAAAGTTGTACAAGGCATGTAATACGTCGTCAGCATCCACATTAAAAAGAACCAAAAGAACTTTGTGTCTTTTTGCGTTTTAAAAGTGACCGAGTGCGGAGCGAATTTACAAACGAAAAAAATCGCATACTCTTACGTATGTTTTAGACTTCTGAATTAGCTCGGACTCTGATCGGAAATCCACAAGAAATATGTCCCGGCTAAATTCGGTTAAACATTAGCGATGAGCGTTCGGGTAAGTTCGGACCAGCCACTAAATACACAGTGTCCCTCACGTATGTTTTGTTGTATTTTAAGGCTGCGCTCGAGCTTTTCGATCAAGGCATCGTCTGCAAGTGACTTTGTGTTCTTTTTGCATGTATATTTTTGACTTTTCGCGACTAGTAAAACATCGCAAGTCTATTTTCTAATAGAAATTGTTTCAGAAATTAATTTTTTATTGCAAAATATGAGAAAAGCACATTATTTTACCCGAATAGCGTTTCTTATTCATTCAAAATTTTATTAAATATAAATGTTCTTTGGGCAAACAGTTTTTCTCGATTTTCTCAGTTCGATTGATTGACTTATGTATCTTTTTAGTGTGTACGGCAGTATGGATCTGGGAACATTTTTAAACTCCGTCTTTACGAACAGAGAAGGTCGGTAAGCTTGTCGTATGTATTCCTTTGGACCACCCGGGTTATGGCGCGCAATTTATTTCAAATCGGAGGTAATGGCTACCGGTTTACGCTCGTATCCCCTCGGTGTACGCGCCAAAGTCGGTCCGTCGGCACATTAAAATTTCAAACAAATACAAAAATGGCGGCGACTCCAACGAATATGTATTGCCCTATTTCCACCCGATGGCAAGTGTAGCACCAGATATCGACTCTGCACGCACCCCATGGGTATAAAGATACAATAAATGCTAACTCTAACTTGAAAATTTCAAGTTTCCGTAAACGTGCCAAAATTCTCTAAACAGTCAATATAGTTCGCACCAAATTTTCAATCAGGTAAAAAATATATAAAAAGTGAAATAATGTACAATGAACATTTGTGACACTGACTTCTGGATGTGTCTCAATTGAGGACAAATGTAAATCAGAAGATGTTTCATAATTACAATTACAAGATGTTTTGCACTGACAAGAAAATCGTAAGGAAATAAAGAGTCAATACCATAGGGAACATCATCTGCTACAACTCGGATCGACTCTGGAGTAAATTAAAGATAACACAACAGAGGATCATTTTGCTTGAAGATGAACTCACTTTTTTTATCACTTCGGTTTTTTTCTTATTGATTTTTTGTTCAAACCCCAATGACTAGTGATTATTTATTGCTTTTAAAGTTTAAACGAAAATCAAACCTTAGCGAATTTATATCTCCTTAAATAAATTTTTAAATTAAAACTTCATTTAAAAATATCCTTAATTGTTATTATAAAAATTCAGTTTAAATACATAAAATTATATTAACAATATCAAAATGTAAAGGAACCGAAAATTCTAAATAGGTTTTATAAACCCGAATAAATGCAAACTTTGATCTTTTTTATATCTTTTTCATTTATTAGGTATAGCAGGAGTTCTTTGTACGGTTAAGAGTAAATCTCCTTTGAGAAGAGAGCGGCCCTGCCTGAAATCGAGTGCTTCCGCGAGCGACGTTATCCCATGGATTTAAGGGTCCGTCGAAAATGTAGCTTTCACTCCCTCCCTTTCCCTTCACCCTCTTGAGCTTTACTCCCCTCTCCGATTTCTTTTCAGGAGAGACTCCAGTCAATTTTTATCATATATCCGAAAGTTTCGCTGGATTGGCTTCTGCCTGACCTATGCCCAATGGCCCGCACGATTCCACATGTGCTATCGGGCATGGCTATCGTCTGCCCCCAGAATTTAGTCCTAACATTTTTTTTCCTCAAAGTGTTATCGCACGCTCATTTTCTTCCTAGTTCCATCTAGTCTAGCCCAAAAATTCACATGAATTTATACTTCATTTCTCATAGTATAAACTGAACAGAAACTGGCTGTACAGAACTACATAACCAACAGAATAAAAATTTGTTAGGAAAGCGAAAAAGATTTCTGTAAAATCAAAATTACTATTTCAATATTAAACAACAATCCACTTCAAAGCTAAAGTAATGTTGAATTGAAGAGGAAAAATTTTATTTAAAAAAAAATGAATTTTGCGAAAATGGATACAAAATTTGACAATGTCAGAGCGGCACTAACTTAAAATTCGAGTAGGCTCGGCCATAAAAAATAAAAATATACACCCGAGAAACCATATATATCTGAATATGGATAAACAAAGTTTAATGTAAAAATTAATTCAATTTTGAGATATAGACATGCTAAAAGAAAATAATAAATGTTTGATCCAAATATTTTATCCTGCTCCGAGAAAATTAAAAATTGAAAATAAGAAGAAATAATAAACAACGAAATATAATTTTTGTATTGAATGATAATAATTTTCGTATATCTCAATGATGAAAGCTTGGAAAGAATTATTATTAATACTTTACAATTTTAACTACATTTCAAATAAAATTTGATTTTAAAATAATTTCATAAAAAATAAGAGTTAAAAAAACTCTTTTACTGCATTGTGTATTTGATTTTTCAAGATTGTTTATGCATAAACCCATTTTTTTAAATGTTGGTTATCTAGTTCTGTACTTTCACCCTTCACCATACGATAAATTATTATTCTTATACAAAATGGGAACATTCTCGACTATTCAGTTTTTTTATATTAATTTGAATCATAATATATTTACAATTGACGACTTATGATTGACACAGAAAAATATCCTTCTTCAAAAGTACACCAAAATTTGCTTTTAGCCCCCCCCCCCCCCCCCCCCCCCCCCCCCCCCCCCCGTTCTCGAACTTCCTATAACTGCTGGCTCACATAGTTTTTCAGGGGAGCCGCGCGAGAGCGGTTGCGACAGTCGTCTTGAAAGGACCACAGTGCGCGATTACTTAGTCACGTATATTGCGCAATAGAATGCATTCTAATTGGAAACGGTTCAGACGGCCCTGACTGTTTACGTTTCGATCCTCCCGAATTGAGTCCAAGGCTATTTGAAGGCAATCCTCGACACTGGACTGAAAGCGAGAGTTTGGTGTTATTTTGAGTTGCAACAAAAACGAGATACCGGAGAATTACAGTTACAGTTTTAAACTTCAAAGCATTGTCATTTTGAAAAAAATCTCTTTTCGGGACCATAACAATCAGCTGCAACAAAAATGAGCCTAATGTTTTTTTTATGCAAGTTTTGTTCTAAATAAAACAAGCACTCGTTCAAAAAATTAGCTTATTACTACAAAAAAACTGACTTTCTTAGATGCAATGATCAGAGTAAAATAGCTACAGAAAGAGGAATTTATCCTATGAAAATAAAAAAAGCCACTTTCCAAATATCATTGCCAGCCGTGAAATAATGTCCTGACGTGGTGTGAAATTTCCCTGAAATTTTCAGGACCCCTTCACTGGGCCCGTGTGACAAAAAGCCATTATATACTTATATATAGGACACAGGGGCGGTTATCTACCTGGTGTTGTGCGACGTGTCTATAGACCTATCAAGCTAAACCCTCTACCCCTTTTACCAACGAATGGTGCCAGTTTTAAACCAGACCTCGCACGCAACGTTTCAGGTATATTATAGAACGTATAGTAAGAACATCCCATAATCTGCTGCCGTGCTCTTGACAGTAGCCACTTTAGCCATCAATAAAAACCGCGTTTCAAATACGATTTACAAAAAATCGAAAAGTAGATTAGTGTTCAACTGTTCATCGATCTCGAAAATTGCGTGATAAGGGTGACACTCGGATTAATTTCTTATAGTATTAAACATTCTTTATACGACTTAGGTGAGTTTCAAAACCATACTTCAGTTCGATCATAAAATTATTAAGGCAGTTGGTTATATTGAAATACTTAACCGGATAAATCTGAAGAAGAGAAATACCTCTCCTCAGTATATTTTCAATAAATTTCTGTAAAATAAAGAGCCTCTTTGTAAAAGCATGGCGATAGTGCCTTCAAAGGAAATTTTGATTGAGGTTGGCCAAATTTTTTTATACATGACACATCATATTATCTATAACTTTTTGGTATAATCTTTCCACCAACATTTTTTGTAAAAATGTCATCAGACCTTTAAATCAACTTAATTTTTTTTTATACAAAGTGCTTCTAAGTATAAATTAACAAGAAACTACAACTATAAGTAAATGGATCGATTGCACAAAAACATATGGGGAAAATTGTGTGTTTCAGAAAATTGTGAATGAAACTATAAATGTCCCAGAATCATTCACTTATTTTAACCAATGTTGAACAATAATAAAATATATCAGTAATAAGAATCTTTTTAAAATTATTGCTATTTAATTATGATTTTTAGAGGTCGAGCCTAATAGGTTCAACGAAGTTCTGTGAGTGTAGAAAAATTTTTTTCGGTGTACATAGATACCTCATTTTCTAAATATCACTATAAAAATACTCTTAAAACAATTTTGAAGTTAATAAAGTAAATTATTAATCCTAATTAAAATAGAGTTTCTAATCCTTAGAGCAATATTTTTAGGTTAAAAAAAAGTAAATTACTTTCAATTAATGTGAACGTTTTGTGAACTGATCAGGTACTAATCAAAATCATTTTCAATATAGAAATACTAAGAAAAATAGGTTTGCTGATTTACTATATTTTTACTTTTTATACGATTAATATCAATTAAATCAGGAACTTATAAAAATGACCATTTTTTTCGCAGAATTGGATACATTTGTTTAAGGCTCTTCTTTCGGTCAGTGAATAAGCCATTGTACTTTTTTACGTATATTTTCACATCTTTTAAGCTGATGAAATCTAAAAATACCCTGAACATGAAAAAGTTTTGCGTTTTATTACCTTTCCACACAAAACTAAGTGAAAATTTACACAATTATCATTATAAATTTAAAAAATTTCAAATTTTAAATGACAATATTACAAAATGTAATATTCTGAGAATTCCTTGGCAATAGTAACTTTTAAAATTAAAAAGGAAAATGCGATTTTTAATTTTAATTACATGATTTAAGAATTCGAATTTCTCGCCAAAGTGAGATAACTTTATTTATGTATCTTTTCATGACTACTTTTACTTTAATTTACGATAGAAAACTTGCTATCAAACAATTATAGATAATTTGAAAAAAGAAAAAAACTAAAATAAATTAATAAGAGTGGTGAGGATAACAAATTTATTTTCATTATAACAAATCTTTTAGCCAGCCGCATTTTATATTTTTGATAAGCACTTTATGTGAACTTATCCGAACAGGTCCTTTAAATTAAATACTTTTTTCTCTTTGTTTCATTATTTACCAAATAATTCGATGTTTCGATCACACAAAATACTAAATGACATTAAACTTTATTTGTTCTAGATTTTTCGTCTAAAATAGAATATTAGCTGAAATAAAAATAATATAGAGCTGAAGAAAAGGGCACTCGATAATGATAAAAGCGACTCGTTGGGAGCGAAACGATTTAGTTCACCAGAAATCGAGGAAAACAGACAAGTCGCGAAGGAAGTTATACAAGCGAAGGGTAGTTGGTGGGTACCGAATATCTGAATCTGAGGAGTCGTATCGATCTGGTTCGATGTATTATAACCAAGGTCCACCCTGTCGTCCTGTCAGAGCCTCGAAATATGTTTTTTATGTGTTCCTCTTGCGCCCTTGTTGCGTCAGTGACAGGATAATGCTACCTCGAATAAATGTACGATTTCTTATTCCATCATGACGCCATCCGCGCCATGCCTTACACCAAAAACTCTCCTTACAAACGAATCTAAAAACTATTTCATCACAGTTTCAACCACGCACAATTTCTTTTCTCACAAAGGGTACGGAAAATAAAATTTATGGCTTAAATTTAAGAATAACTATCATTAGTTTTCATTCAATCGAATTTTTCAGAGACTTAGGATAAATAATTTGCTAGTAAGACTAAGTTTTGCTAACTCTGATAGAGTCTGGAAAATCAAATAAAATCCCAAAAAATTTCCAATTCATTCTGAATTCAAAATAAAGCTTGCAAGTTTGAGAAATTTAAAATTGAACTTATTTTTAAAACTCACCTTCAAATCGAAGTCTTTAAATTTGACGCTGTGCCATTTTAATTTCTTTAAAGTGAAAAATAAATAACTTAGGCATCAGGTGCAAAAAGTGGATATAGATTCTTTCGGTTAAAGTTTAATATCTTCACGTCGATCTCTAATTTCATTAAGTCTGATATTTGTGGTTAGGTGCGAGCTTTGATATAATCGTAAATGGGGCGAAAGCCAATGCTCATGCGCACAGTCCGACGCTCATAATAAAAACGAAAAAAGTTAGAAGTTGATTTTCCAAAAATGAATAATAAATACAAAATATATATGTGACGCTCCGCGAAAGGATGACACACAACCGATTTCCAAGTTTTCGATTCTATCGATAGTGTCGATAGCTTTTGAGCAGCTCTTTCATAGTAAAAAAAATCATTTTTTAGCTGTAAAATTTGAATTATTATTAAACTGCAAAAAAAGGCTTGAATCTTGTATTTCAATGCGCGCGCATCCCCTTCGGTCGTGCTGCTTTTTAAATTTGTCTCAGATCGGTTAGCGCCTTTTCTTCGCGGAAAGTCACATATGTATATAAATTGCAAATTAAATAAATTCCTAAATAAAAATGAATCGATAGCGCCAAGTGGGAGATGAATCAAATTTGATAGAATCGTGGGTAAATCGAATCGACTCGCCCTCTCGGAGGAGAAATTCATAGGTTACAGGGGCGCCATAGCATTCTAATTTTCCGTGCGGATGAAAACATATGAAAATCTGCGAGGCAAACGAAGAACGTTAGGGGCGCCAAGTCAGGGCCAATAAAAGTCTCTTCTCTTTCCCTAGCTTCACCTCTTCTCTCTTTACTCTTGCTTTGCTTTTCGCGACTCTGATTCGCTCGAGTGCATGTATATTTCAATCCTTCGACGTCGTCGTCGGCGCGGCGTCGTCATCGAAGGAAAAACGACGGGATGAACGAAGAAAATGCAGAAAGCGCGTTCTTAGGTAACCACTAACCAGAGAGGTTATTGTGGCTTCAAGGAGCGCATCGAATCGTTTACGCTCAAATTAACAGTCCAAAATCCCAATATATCTTTTTTTTAAGTGCTCGCAGGTTCACTCAATATTGCTAAATTTTACTTCTAAAGAATTGTGATGGGCATTTAAAATAAAATGTTTCAACATCCGAGGGGAACTTCTAAACATTTTTTCATTTAAATAATTTATTATGACCCTCTCCCTTTATTATTTCTGCAAAAGTACATATACATATGTAATATATATTTCAACAAAAGGTCAGTGATCCCTTAAACGTGACGGTCCCAGTAATCGTGAAAATTGGTTATAAATTGAATATATTGTAACGAAATATGTTAAAAGTAATATTTAATCACGAAACTAGCTTATATTTAACATTTTATGAGAGCAAACATGAATTGCTTTTATTCAAATTAAATAAAAAGCAAGAAAATTGGCATCACGATTACTAGAACTAAGGTCACGAGTACTGGGTCGTTTACCTTATCTGGGACTTATGGATCTGGGATTTATGAAAATCTCTTGGAACTTTAATGTACTGAAAAGAATACAATGAACTTATATGAAAGAAAGTAATTAATTAAGAACGGTTATTTTTTGGCGAACCTGATAGTACTTATAGAAACTAGTCATTTTTAAGAAAACATTTTTCTTGAACGTGAATAATATTGCCCATAATTTTTTATATTTCATAAAATTATTAGTTCCTATACATAAGATGAAATAGAAGTTTCGAGTTCAGTACTGCGATAAAAGATATCGCTTTTTAAAAAGGAAGGGGATGTTAAGTAGGAATGAAATTACTTTCATATTTTTCTTCTTGTTCCTGGCCCCTTTCGGACAAACAAAAATATGTTTCGGAAAAGATGTCTTTTCACCCCAGAACTCAAGGCGTTCCTTTTTTAAACGGTGAAACAGTTGCGACCACGAATCGATGGTAACTACGCCGACCGGACTCAGGTACAATCCAGCAAAAAAGTTTTTAGCACCTAAAATTCATTTTTCAATATACATACTTTAAACATTTAAAAAAATATTTTAGAACAACAAAATATGTGTATTTAATGATTTTTTAAATTTATAATACGTACTTGAACCGACATCTCATAGCGGATCCCAAAAATGGAATCATTAGTACCCTCATTTCGACTAGTTAACAGATTTTTTCGTCACACATAGCCACTGTCAGATTAATTGTCCCGTACTTCATGGAGAAAATCAAATAATAAAGAACATTTTTTTAAATTTGTAGTAGTACTCTTTTGAGCAATTCCCAAAAAATACATGCTGCTATTAAGGATGTAAGTACTCAATACAAAAAATATATAGTGTAACCAAAGAACTTCATTAAAATAAATTATCAGAAAATTTAAAAAAATTGTTGTCCCTTTTTAATTAATAGAATTGATTCTCAATTTCTTTTCTCAAAAAAGACATAATATTGGACCAACCAAGAGCGATTAATCCAGTTTTGAAAAAAAAATATTTTTTTATTTTTTTGGGTTTGTTTATAACTCAATAAGTTTGTATCCTGTTAGGCCTTTGTATTTTGAAATCGTTAAATAATATCTTTACTGGCAATAAAAAATAAATTAATCGTTATCCTGTTGTAAAATAGAATTTATGTATCTTTTTATTCTGCAGAAAGATATCATAGAAAGTAATGAAAGGACTTTTGCCGAAGAGTGTATCGTGTTAGGATGCGCGGAGTGCCACGGCCTTTTGCATACATTTTGAAACGTAGATCCGCCACCGCACCGAATATGCTGGCCGAACAGAAGGAAAAAAGTCTCGCAGGAACAAAAATACCTGGTCTCTGCTTCCACTTTGCAGAGAAGTTGGTGGCTTGTATGCTGGACTGTTGATGGAGAAAAGGGGATGGGATTGAAAGGCGCTTGAAATGGTTAGATATGCAAAAAGAGGAGCAATTATGCAATAACTGCAATCGCCGTTTTCTCATTGAAGTAAACAGAATTTTTAAGTAATTTTAACCTTTAAGTCAAATAAATATGCAGATTTATTAATAAGTTAAAAGACTATTCCTACGTCTATAGTAATCTTACAAAAGACTTTACAGAAAAAAAGTTTTGAAAAATAGACCCACGGTCTAGACTTAAAATAAAAAATGGACTGAAATCTGGATTTAAGTCTAAAAAAGGGTTTCGATTAAGTTGTAAAAAAAACAAGCTTTAACAAAAACTAGACTATATTTTCTGTGTTCAACCCTCTCAAGCTGAATTATCTCTTTTTTTATTAAAAAATTTAATTTCCGTCTGATTGGACACTTAAATTTTAGTTAGATGTTTACCGGGAAAATGGAAGGCAGAAGGTAAAAGGTAGACGTTCTTAGAAAGGAAGGTGGTGTCGCAGAGGGTTATTCCGTCACTATCGGAAAAATGTTATTTACGCAGGACAGGGCTGGGCTACAGAGGCTCTGTCCTTATTTACATGTGGTAAGTCTCCTACGGGACCAAATCCCGGATGGCGCTTGGAACCCTGATAATTCTTCCTTTGATCCCCGTCCCGTGGGCTCAGCTTCCCCACCCCCTTTCGATCTCACAACACACACCTACCCACTCGCCAATCCTCTGCCTCTCCATAAGAAACGGATAAAGACGCTCGTGACGAACGAAACCAACCACACGATTTTGGAAAATAGCGTGTCACATTATAAAAGTATAATTGCATTTTATATTTAGATACTACATTTATTTTAAATGTATATATATATGATTAAAACTTTGCTCGAATGACAACCGCAAGATTTCGCCGGGAGCGGGTGTTAATCTGAAAAACTGCACCCGATCCCAGCGAAATCGCGGAAAATTTCAGCCACAACCACGTCTCACGACTGTGAGATAGGTGGTGATAGTCTGTATGTATCGGAATCAATACGACGATCTGGCAAAACTCTCGTGCACCCTGAGAACACGGAGCGACCGGGGGACGACCACCTTCTGCATTTTTCCCGCAAGTGTTTTAGCATATTGTTCATACGCAGGAACGCTTTTCAGGCTGCTAACCAGTGAAACCTTGGCAGCTCCAAGAGCGCCGATGATAAGGACGATTAGTTTAACACAATATTCCGGGTACAATCAGCGCAACTCCCTTATAGGTATCTATACCTCTCTTTCTTTTCATTCTCCTTGGCTATGATGTTTTTGTCTCGGGACCATGTCTGCTCCCGAGTGTGCAACAGAAAAAATTGTCGAGAATATAAAGTTCCAGTATATGCGGCACTTCTCATTCTCGCCAATTGACTCTATTTCCCTAGGAGCATTTAGAGGAGCGAAATCAAGGTTAATGCTGTAAGAGTGACAGAGATGGTAATAAAGCACTCTTAGTGCCGCATTGTACCTTTGGATGTAGGTTGTTCCCGCATGAGTTGGACAACTAGATAGTATGTGTGCTCAATGTTTGGGGT
>NC_046662.1:99098693-99105880 GCF_010883055.1 Belonocnema kinseyi
TCAAACAAAAAAAGTTTAAACAACCACCGCAGCCTGTCATAATATGAATTTTGGCAAAGATTTAAGGCTTTAGTAACGACAGAATTTAACGAAAAGTAGCGAGTCCGATATCATCTTGTGCAAACTCGCCGGGCTCCCGAGTTTCTCGCGTGGCACAGGGTGTCCCGTTTTGTTCAAATATTTTTTTAGTGATTAACTCACGTGACTTGGAAATCTTATTTTTCTTCAAATATTCGCTATACATTATCATTACTCATAATTACTATAATTATCCTAAACAAATTATTTTATGCAATTATACCAATTATTCACGCCAAAGTCTGCATGCTCTGTGTTAAACTTTCCTTAATCATTTTATAGAAAATTGCATAATTAATTTGAAAAAAATAGTTTTCCGCCACCTTTTTAATAATTTTTTTTTGCTTTTTTAATTTAAACATCGAATAACTCATACTACACTGTGTTCTTGAAGTACATGTGCTTATTAATAAATCATGTGTATCCAATTTTTTTAATGCAAAAAAAATCAATTTTCCTCATTTGAGTATTATTTTTAAATAAAGTTTGGAATACCCAGGCCCGAATATAAAAAATTGTAGGATTAGGTTTAATGCAGAAAAAAATATAAACACGATAAATCTGAGAAATATTCTTTAAAATAGAATATTTTCAGTCAACATTGGAATATTTGGTTTATGTAAAAAAATATATATTATTCTAGATTCAACCACTTAAATAATGAAAATGTTGTGGTAATTTTGTGCTTATCCTGAATTCAAGTAAATTTAAAGTTAATAGAAGTCCATTCAAAATAAATTCAGCTCATGTAGATTCAATGCGACTGAATTCAACAAAATAATTTGAAATACATTTCTAACGATTTAAAAGATATTTAAAACTTGTTAAACTATTAATTCAAGTTGATGAAGTCAATTCAAGAAGAATTAATGATCAATTCTACTGGATTAGCTGAATTAGAATTCCAAGTAATTGAAGAATATTCGAATGCGTTCATGTGAATTTAGTAAGATTGAAAATATAAATTCAACTAAATTAGGTTAGGATATAAAGGGAATTCAAAGAAAATTCATTTAACTGTTCTTAATGAGAATTACTGAATAATCAAGGTGAATTATTTACAGTGCATTTAAGCAAAAATAAAAAAAGAATATGACTTCAGTATTTCAAGTGAATAATTCTAGAGTCAACAAAACTGAATAGAAAAAACGTAACTCAAGTCCACCCAAGTAGGATTCAAGGTTAATTCAACGAAATTAAACATTTATTCATGGGAATTCAAAACCAATTGACTTGATCATTCGAAATTGAATATAAATAAATAGAAAGTGAATTATCACTAATAAAATATGCTTAGACCGCATTCAAAGAGAAATAATTTCACTGAATTCAAGTTAAATGCCTTTCAAGTATTTTAAGCTTATCATTAAAAAAGAAATCATTTCAAAAATTATTTTTTATTTTTATTGTGAATTTAGTAATCATATTATTTGGTAGTAGGAAATGTCTCAAATAGTAATAACAGAAATTGAATTGTGTAAAATTGTCTGTAAGATAACAAAAGAACGTTTCATCTCTAAAAGTTCACAAGATATGATCTTCAGATGTCAGTTTTTAGTTTGAAATATTTCTGGTGAATGTACTAGTAAAATTATCATTTATATAAAACAAAGCAAAGAAAATCAGGTGTTTAAAAAGAGCTAAATGTTCTATAAAAAAGTTTTACTTTTGAATGTCATAAATTAAAGCGTATTAGAGCTATTTCCTAATTTGTAGGGAACTAAGTCTTCTTTGTGCCATTAGCCTACAATCTTAAACTAAAATGCGTTAGAAGTCCATGAGAAGTCAAAATGGAAATATATTGGTAACTAAACACTGACTTCTCAAGGTCGTATCTCGTGAACTGCTAGAGATAAAATATTTTTGTTTTTTAATTTACAGATAATTAATTAGACTCTTAATTTTTTCTATTTCTATTTTGGGTGTATGAAGATCTAAAATGTAAAAATGTCCAATAAATAACATTTTTTGCACCTATTTTCAGCATTTTCAGGATATCGCACAATGTTAAACAATACACTTAGATCTTCTTTTAGAATAGAAATTGAAAGAGCTTAATTGAATAAAGCTTTATTTTCTATGAGACTTTATGAAAATATGCTCAAAAAGTTTTTAAACAAAACTTGAGCTTTTTCAAAAAGGGCAGCACCGAATTTTTTTATTTTAGGTTCGAAATAAATGGTAGACATCGCATAAACATAGTTTACACCTGCAGTTAATAATAGTAACCCCTCTCCTTCATATTAGGATAGAGTTATATCAATATCACCCCTTTAATATATATTTTCAATTTAAGTAATATGCTTAATTTATCTTTCAATAATTGTCCTTAGGGATCGTCCATATATTACGTAAGACATTTTCCTTTTGTTTATATCGCTGTGTCCTTTTCAACTTGATAAAAATATTATTTTCGTCTTTATTCAAACAACAGAAAAACGTCTTACGTAATATATGGACAATCCCTTAATTATTATTTTAGAATAATTAAATTATTATTGTAATTACGTCAATTTAAATGACTTATAATTGAAAATTTCAAGACACGAGGTAGACTATCCTTCACCGGTTAGTTAGCAAGACTCGAAGATCCAGGGTGAGTATTCTTGCTGGATAGAGTATCCCTCGAGAGATTTCCGTCGAAACGGCTGACTGGTCAGCCGGCAGGTTCGGTGGGGGTCGGAGACCGACCATTGGTCAGTCAACGGGGTAGTCTGGTATTGAGCGAGCTGGTACAGGGGTTGAAAAAACCGCCCCGAACTGACCTCAAATGTCCTACCCTCGTCTCTGCAAAGCCAACCTAACCTAATCTCACCCCTCACACCAGTCTCCCTTAGAGTCTCCCCCACCCTCTGATCTACCCTCCAGACCACGAGGTTAGCTGCTGCTGTCTCTGAAAGATCGTGGACCATGGACTTTTACGGCGCAGCGCAGGAACGTGGCTCGGCTCTGTTGCACAACTCCGTCGAAGAATAACGACTCATAAAATTAGTGAGTCTAGATCTACCTTTAAAGCTGAAGAATCACTTTTTTGCACCTTGGGTCTTTTAATTTCCTTAATTTTATGAGTATATACTTCATCAAATTGAGCTTTTCTTTTTATACCATTTCTTACATTTTTTCATTTGATTCATTTACCCGTACACCAAACTCTCGCTTTTAGTCAAGTGTGGGGTGTTGCCTTCAAATAACCTTGGACTGATTTTTGGGGGATAAAAACGTAAACAGTGAGGGTCACCTGACTTGTTTCTAATTAGAATATATATCTATATATAGAATGTCGCAACCGCTGTCACCTTGCTCCGCTGTGAAACTACGAGAGCCAGCAGTTCTAGGAAGGCTGAGAATGGGGTGACCGAAAGCGAGAGTTTGCTGTATTTAAATACGTGTAATATGAATGATATAGATAAGTTTTTTGTCTTTTTTTTATAATACCACTATCACTTTTTCTCATGTTCTAAGACACTGACTAAAACAATATTTTTTCCAATTTGAACGTTGCATTCAGTGTGTCTGTTTATCCGGCTTAATTTCTTTAAGTGTCCGGGATATGACTATATTTTGGGAAGAATGATTCTATTTATAGAAACTGAATTTGAATTCATTTAGAAATTTGATAGAACCATTCTAATCAAATTCTATAGAATTTTTCCACATGATTACTTGCAAAAATTTCAAAAACTAACCAATTTTGAATATATGTATTTGTTAGTGTGGGTCGAAAAACCAACGAAATTTTTTAAGTAGGAAACTAACAGTGTACAATTTTTTTTACTTGCGAAGACAAATCTAGAGGAAAAATGAATTGTCAAAACCCCAATGTATTTATGCCCGTTTTCCGAAAAACGAACTGTCAGCACATTTGTAAATTTTTGGCTTATTTTCTGGTTATGAAACATTGGTATTGAAATACTGAAAAAGGTAAGCATTAATCATTTATGATGAATTGTATATTCTCGACTAGCTTTTTTAATAGTAAGGGTTATTCTTGAACGGCCTTTCATAGTGAGGGGTTTGAATCTTTCATAGAGGTATAATCGAAGTATTAAAAATGAATGTTATGTTATTTTCTGAGACCGTAAAATCTATGCTGGTAAAGTAAGTAGAGGGTAAGTTAGACCACGAACCCCCAAAGTATATCCGAGCTCTCTAAGTCTAAAGGTTATTTGCATAGGCGATATTATACCTTTGCATATCTCTCTTGCTGTCTCCCTGTCTCTTCCGTTGCTTCTACGTCCTGAGGACGTCTTGAGATCTCAGGTATTGGATTAGTAGTGGTTCACCCGAGTAAGACTTGGACTATACTCAATTTGAACTAAGATCGGGTCTTGGAATGGGCAAATTGCTAAATCAGTTTTACGTGATCACCTATTCAAGAAAGTTATCTTTGATCGATCCTGAATATTTCACCGTCAAAAGCCCCATGCCACAAATTTAACTGAGTCCTCAAAACATTTCCTGTTCTCATCAATTCCACCAACTCTCTATTTCATTAAAAACTCTTTTTCTTTAATTCTTATATGTTTCTTACATTACTTGTTGTCACGATTTACGCAATCCTTCAATTTAAATGAATAATCAGAGGGAAAGAAACAAATTAAAAAATGTTTTAATGTTCATACACCAAACTCTCGCTCTCAGTTCGTCCGTTTTCGGTCTTCCTAGAACTGCTGGCCCCAGCAGTTTCTCATGGGATCAGGACGGTAACGGGTTTTTGTCCCCCCGAATCCAGTCCAAGGCTATTTAAACGCAACCCCCGTCAGTGGACTGAAAGCGAGAGTTTGGTGTATATATAATAATTTATTAATCTGTTCGTAATTAAATGCACAGTCTATAATTCCTCACCGAGCCCAGACTCGTTTCCCGCGTCGCGGAGAACCATCGCATGGGGTGAAGTTGTGGAAGTGCGCGGCACATACGACGCTCTGCTGCCACTTCCCCCCATGCGACGGCTCTTTGCAACGAGGAAAACGCGCCTGGGCTCGGTGCGCAACTTCAGACTGTGCTCGTTCGCTCTCGGAAGATGAGACTTCATGCCATAGGTTGGATCATATTAAATTGAATTCCATACAGAATTCTTAAAAAATGATTAAAAAAATTTTTGGACACGATATTTAAGAAATATAGTTTTAAAGAAGGTATTTAAAATTTATTAAAAATTTGAAAGTACTAATAATTTTTTCAACCTTTATTAGAATTATTATTTCCTAAAATTATTATAATTTTATAAAAAAAAATTCGGTGTAACAAACACTTTTTATTCTCTTTCAGTATCCCCATATCTCGGTGGCTAGTTTTTCTTTTCGCAAAAATTTGAAAATTCACTTTTTAATGGCGAACTAAAGCTGATTTGAATGAAAAATTCTGTGAATAATTCCTGATCAACCAAGAAAATGTCCGCTTGTCAGAGAATATTGCACGGCAAGGTTCAGGACCGTTTGGAAGGTTAATATAAATTAATTCAATGCGTAGTAGTATTTTATGGCACCTACGGCTACGCAATAGCTTTTTAGCCCTTCTGGAATACTTTCGGGCAAGTACATCATGAGTAATTTCCATATAAAGCAAAAAAATATAACAAAAAATTGAATATATTTTATTTGACTTTTTAAATGCCAACAACTACTGCGCAGCCGTAGGTACCGTATAATACTACTGCGTATCGATTTAAGATACATCAATCCTACAATCTGTCCTGAAAGTGTCCATGCAATTTTCCCTGATAAGCTAAAATTATATTGATTCAACAAATCTTGCCCTAACCTCTCAGGGCCATTTTCCCAACCTTGCATTGCCAGTTTCAAGCAATCGTCACCGAATTTTTGGTGCTATCGGGGATGTTTTAATAATTTCTTTAACTGAAAATTGAACTTTTTATCGAAATCCATACCCGAGTCTGATCCAATTTTAGGTTAGTGTGACTTTGATATTGTGAACTTTCACATTCATTTCCTCAAACCTAGATAACTTTTTATAAACAAGCTTTTTTGTCTCAATTCAGCAACACATTACCACGGGAGTGAACTTTTGTTTAATCTTTAAATAGCGAATTCGATTTTTCATAATGTTTTTTCGCTCTTTTGAAAATATTCCGCTTAGCTGGTTTTTTAGTTCTCTACTGCCACCCATTCAATTCACTCTTAGGCTTAAAATACAAGGTGATAAAAAACCAATTTTTAATTAAAATAAAAGTAAAAATTTACTTTCTTGTTGATGAGTTGCTGGATACAAACAAGCTTTGACTTAAAAATATTGTTAAGGTTCGACAAAATTGAAAGTCTTTTTTTCATTCGAGATATATTTTCTCAACTTTAGACGGAGATGGAAAATACAATTGTCTATTGAAAAATGAGGGGTTTTTCGTTCCAAAATTTGTCAGCCGCCATCTTCTGATTACCCATGTCAACTCTATTGAATTTTGTTTTGTTTCGATGTGAAAAAATTCAACTTTACCTACATGAAAATTTATCGCAATAAAAATTCACTACTATTTTTGCTGTGTGCTATTTAAATTATGTTGAACATATTAAATGTAGGCTTCAATCGTATGCGTTACCTCGTTCCGGGATTCGTTCTTGGATCGCTTTTCCATGAAATTAAATCCTTTACTTTTAATGACAATTTCAAAATTTAAAAGAAAAATACGTAAATAATAGTAAAATAAAATTTCTAAAACTATTTTAAGAGAACGATTTAGTGGCTAAACGTTTTAATTCTTGTGCCGTTTTTCCACTAATTTAATATTTTTACATTTCTTCATATGTCGCATAGTTTGACCTAAAAACAGAAATTTTTATTTTTAATAAAATTTTTCAAGATTAAAACAAAAACTATGGATAAAACCAGAAACGATGATCAAAAATGGGTGATTAACGAATTTTTCTATCCTTTTAAGCTTTAAAACAGTGTAATAGAAGGCAATCAATAGCATAATTCCTTTAAAAGTTATCGCATAGGTTTGACGAAATCCTCGAAAGTCAATTTACACATAAAACCAATACCGTCGCATTCACATGAGAATATAAAAAAAATCTATTCTTCAGAATGTGTATTATATTTTTTTGATTACTTTTTATAGAATCATAAAAAATGATAATGAATATATTATT
>NC_046662.1:99105980-99113772 GCF_010883055.1 Belonocnema kinseyi
TAATATAACATTTAAAAGTGATAACCATATTTTACCTCGGGAAGAATTTTTATGAAGCGGGGCAACCTGATATTTCTAAATATTAATTGGTATTTCAATTTTTGTTGTGAGTATAAAAACATTCTTTAAAGTAATTTTTTTCAATTTAAACTCTGATTTAAAATGAACAAAAAAAAAACAAGAAGTTTGTAATAAAAAAAATATTTTTTTCTTTTCTAAAAGTGATTTTGACTGCTAACTATTTTCAAAAAATTTTCATTGCACTTAAGGCCAAGTGGAAAAAAATGTCAAAACAAATTCCCTTAATTTCTTCAACAATTAAAAGCTCAAAGATAAGCCTCGATCAAATTATGAAAAAAACGTGCAAATAATTCAATTTAAAATCAACATTCTAAAATGAAGAAAGAGTAAAGAAAATAAAGTTAAACTTTAAATATCCTTGTTGTTCTTTCTTTTATCTTTTATTTTTAAAAATCCCCAAACAAAAGACAAATCAAATTGCCTAACACAATTTTGTGCATTTTTGTAGTTTAAGGAATATATAATCCTGGACATTTTTTGTTATGAATTTTTGTATTTCAAGAATTTTTTGCCGCAATTTTTTAGATTAATTTCTTTTGCAACAGATATGCAATACTGTAATTAAAAATAGCATAAGCTTTTGGCAGTAAATATATTCAGAATAAAATTCCAAACTTTTAATTTTGCATTTTCAGGTCCTCATTTCTCAGATGTATTAACACTAAAAGGCTTCATTGGGCGGGAAATTGTAGTGGGATCGCGTCTGTAAAAATTTACATGAGGTCAAAATTTATATTCTGACCACCCTCCGATCGATGTAACAACCCTAAACCGACCTTCAGCCTCCTGCCACCCCATCTCTCTTTGCCGGGACCCTTTATCCTCCTTTTGGAAAGACCCATAGAGTACCTCATTTCGTACACAAAATCCAGCGTAAAATGGCTGCGTCCGAAGTCGAGAAAAGCGTAAAAAATGCAGGGTTCCGTCCTTACGCAGTTAATTTACCGAATGGGGCTGTCCCTTCACCCCGAACATGGCCACTATCTACGCGCTTTTAGTCACACTCACATACACAATAGACATGTGTATACCCCAATACAAAAAGATATATGTTTGATCCCGATGGATTCTAATAAAAAGTATCCCAGCGACTCGCCGAGGGTTGGCGGGGTCAGAAGTCCATTCGGAAAATGGAGGGACCCGCTCGTCCAACTAAATCTACCCGATAAAGTGCTTCTATTGCCCATCGATTTCCACTGAAAAAAATTCCTTCTCCATGTCATTTGAAGATGAAGAGACGAAGCTCTCTGAAGAGGTGGCGATAGGGGTTATCTTAGGGTTGTGAGTTATTCAGTTTCGAGCGGGTGATTTCTCGATTTTTGGGAATTTTTTGTGTGGAATTGAGAAGACCAAACCTATCCGGGCTGTTAGCAAGACGTATGGGAGAAGGCTATTCCTGGCCAGAGTTTGACTCGACTTCTGACTTTGCCTGCAGAAAACATTGAGTCTGAGGGTGGTTCCCTCATCCCCCTAAAGGTTTTCTGAGATGCTATAAATTCTCTCTCCCTAAATCTCCTCCCCTCCCCAACCACCCACTGTCCACACCCGCTCTACTATCTTCGGTCTACCGGGATAGGATAGTGACCGAATATAAGAAGAAGGCCAGATCCCAGACTCGGTATCAAGAGATACGATATTTTAGATAAGAAGATTCTCAAATGTATCTTGAGTTGTCTATTTTACCAAATGGTGTCTAGAAACAATAAAGCAGTAATAACGATTAGTTCGAGTAATAGTATTTGATAGGTTTTAGGCTTCTTCCGGACAAGAAATGTTGTATATAGTCTTTTAACACTTGTAAGTTTAAACTTTCGAGTACAGTTGATGTCGTGTTGACGTTTTAATAATAATTTGAAAGTAAAAAATATTGGTGTACCCAATTAAATTTACTGGTGCAAATGAAGGTAGCAATTGTAAATTTTGATAAACTACCTTTACAGACTGACACAAAGTTAATATTACTCACAAAACTATAGAAAAATTATTGTTTACTTTGATATTCAATTAATTGAAATTTAAGAATATATTTAAAATTAAGCCATTTAAAATTATGTGCAAGTGTACATAAAATATAAATACACTCAGGTTATAGACACAATTAGACATACTTTTATTTCTAACCGAAAGCCTTAATATATGAACAAACCAAAAATAATAATGTTCCAAATTCAACAATTTGTTAATATTTTCAAATGTCAAAATTGAAGTTTTACATTTAAAATCTTTAATTCCTCTAAATTCCCTGAAATCCTTGATTATTGTGAATTTCCTATATTCTCTGAATTCCTGATAATCTTTGAACTCCTTAAATATTTGGACTTCCCTGATTTCCTTGAATTCCCTAATTTCCTGAAATATTATTAATTCCTGAATCTCTTGAATGATCTGAATTGCCCGAATTCCTTGGATATTCTAAAATCCTGAAATGCTCTAAATATCCTAAATTCGTTGAAATCTTCTGAATTCTTGGAATTCTCTGAATTCAAAGAATTTTTTGAATTCGTTCAATTCCACTAAATTCCTCTGAATCGTCTGCAATATTTGGATGTCCTTGAAGTTCATAAATTTCTCAAATTCTTTGAAATTCCATGAATTCAGAGAGTTTGGTCGAATTCAGGTATAACCGTAATTCAGAAGAACTAAATTTTCCAAGGTGTTTTCCACATTAATCTGTGTTTTTTAATTTATCTACAAAACAAAACCATGCCTCTTAAAATTTTTGTAAAAAAGTCTGTATACTTTTGAAACAGAAATTACAGTAAGCTTGTTTTATATTTTTATATTATTAATTCGCTTTGGTTTTCTCATCCTTTTTTATTTTGACACTGGTTTTCTATCTGTATTCTAATTGTATTTTCAAGAAATATTTGATATTTAATTGCAAATTCAATGTGAAATTTAAATTTATAGCCTTTAAAATTAAAAAATTATATCTTTTAAAACGTAAAAAAAATTTTAAAGTCTAAAAAAGGCATTAATAACTGAATATTTGGAAAGCAGCTTTTAAATTTTCAAAGCCTTCTTCTACTATTTAGTTGCTTGCCAGTTTAACTACTTTCTTCAAAATTCAGGTTTTTTGTTAAAGATTCATCATTTTCGTTGAATTTGGTTTGAAATGTAACTATTTTATTAGAAATTAATTTTTTGTTGAAGATCTATAATTTTAATTGGAAATTCATCTCTTTCACTAAAAATTTAACTATTTAGATGAAAATCCCGGATGGAAATTTAAGTCGGGGGCTGGCCATTCTACGGCCGGAGAGCCCGGCTTTCAGCCGGGAGCTGGCCGAGGAGCCCGACTTGAAGTCGGGCTGTGGCCGGGGTTTCTGGTTGGAATCTGACCAGCATCGTCACACTGCGCTGGCCAGCGTCCGGCCATGAAGCATGAACGGGAGCTGGCCGGGGAGGCCGATTATAGCCTGGGCAAAATCAATTGGTGCTTCACTAAATTTAAATGATTCGGGTTTCAATTATATGAAGATCATCAGTGACTGAATTAGGGAATCAATTTGATTCTTTCTACTGTAGAATTGGAGCATATTAATATATAAAAATCCACACGCCCAGCACACAGACAATATTAACTACTTTCAAATAGTCGTTAAGAGACAAAAAAGGTATTTAAAAAATAAATATTAAATGATTTCGAGTATTTTGACTTTAAATATTAATAGTACTGTTTAGAGTAAATACATATATTACATTTTTAAACATTATATTACAAATAAAATTTCTAACGCTAAGGGGTATCGAACCTAAATATCTATATCTAAATCTAACGCCAAGCAGTCAAGAGTGCTAACCACTGCGCTAAACCGACAAGTTGAAACTCGTTGAAAAAGCCATCCTCATAAGCTACAGTTCAGAAAAGTTAAAGTACCAAATTTTTAGTTCTCTTTTTCTAATTATTTATTATTATGCGGCGTTATGTAAGTATATAATATATGAACTTTTAACAGTAATACAAATAACATACTCTTTAAATAAATAATTTAAATTGACTACAATTTTTCTTTGCGTGATATTTTGTTTTTTCCCACAGTAGACTATTTTACAACTTTTCACAATGGCAGAAAATGTAATTTTTTATGAACATTTAACATTTTTAATGATGGAACTCTGAAATTTAATCGTGAATATTAAAAATTTTTTAATAATAACATTTTTTTAACTTTCGTGTAAGGTTTGGTTTTTAGGTTTCATTGTTTGTAAGTTTAAACTCATGAAACTTAAAAATTTGTGGTGTCAAAGAGATATTCACCCAATATATTTCCACGCGTGAACATCCATCCGGTTATACGCATGAATTCCTGATTGAAATCATAAAAATTAATTTAATTATAAACAAAGTTTAAAAATTTTATCATTGCCAATCAGCGCCCGACCAGCTACCGTCTGCGCATTCGATCATTAGATATGTCCGATCAGAGCCTAGTCAGCCCCCGACTGGGGTTTTGACATAGATTTTGCCTAGCGAGTCTCCGACCAGCGCACAGCTAGGCTCTTAAAAAACAAACATAGCCCGATCAGTCCCCGACCAGAAACCTTTTTGTACCAGGGCTAACCTGGGCTATTTCCACACAGGATTCGTCTTTTTTTATTTAAAATTAATTTCTTTACTTGAATATTTGAATATTCAATTTTTTGTGGAAGATTTATCACTTTAGTTGATAATTCACCTTTTTGATAAAAAATTTAACTATTTAGAAGAAAATTCGTTTTTTTATTTAAAATTAACTTCTTTACTTGAATATTTAAGTATTAAATTTTTTGGTGGATATTTATCTTTTTCAGTTAAAAATTCAACTATTCGTTTGAAATTTCATGTATTTTATGGAATTTCATCTTTTTTGGTAGACAACTAATCTTCTTGGATAAAAATTTAGCTTTTTGGGTTGTAATTTCTAATGCTTGGTTGTATGTTGAACTACATTGTTACAAATTATTTTTTTTGTAAAAGATTCATAATTTCCGTTGCATATTTATCTATTTGGTTAAAAATTTAACTATTCCATTTTTTATTAAAAATTGGTATTTTTTGTGTTAAAAATTCATCTATTCCGATTAAATTCATGAAGTAATTTGAATAAGTTAAAACGATATTTAAATGATATTAATATATTATAAAAACTTTTAAGGCATATTATACTGCAGGCTTTCTTTCAACATAATTAAATAATTTAGGTCGAGTATTGACTTTCGGCACAATTCTAAATGTTTTGAATCAGATGCACTAATAATAGAACAACAATCGTAAATTAATTCGTAAGAAATTTCGACAAACAAGAATTTTTATTAAACAACAAATCTTTTGTATTTATTTTTTATCCTCCTTTTTATTGATTTTAGAATCATCATTTTTATTTGTGCAAAAATTGTGTGATAGCGTTCATTCAAATAAAAGATATAAAAACGTAAAAAATATTAAATTCAGTAATTTAAATTCACTGGACTATTATAAAAGAAGCATTAGTAAACCATTTATAAGAACCATTTATAAGAAAGTATCTAAATTACATTAAACTGGCTAATTGTTATAAATGAATATCGATTGAAACTCGAAACTTTCGATAATTATGTTTATTCTTATTATTATATCATCAATCTGAACGCCTGTCAGGGTAAGTGTGAAGAATCGGATGCAAGGGAGAAGGAATTGATTTTAGATCACTCTACAGGAAAATACGCTTTACTTCATGTCGTTTAAACTTAAATGAAGAGACTAAGTGTATCGGGTCTATATTTTTAAGACTAGAATAATATATTACCTACAATGTCAATTCTACTATTAAAAAAATTGTAAATAGAGATATTGAAGCTTCTTACGACCCAGAACGAATCTTCACAAACGTAATCACATTCTAATAATAATCGGATGCGCAATCGTCTATCGACGTCCCCTTTTCTCCATCCGAGGAAGTAAAGGGAGAGTATTTTTCTTCCTTTAACGATGATTTCACGCTTCACCGACGTTCCAGGGGATTCCCAGTTGGCGAGGAAAGCGTGAGAAATCGAGAAAGATGTCTATGTGCCTCGGAAAGCCATGAACAAACCGTTCTTCCGGACAGGAAATCTTTCGAACTCCTGGACCGCTGGTCAATCGAATCTCACACAGAATTTAACACTCCTTCGGGTGGGAAAAAGTAAAAATTTCCAATTTCATCGAATCTCCGGCCGTCAGGCATTTTAGGACACCGAGATAAATCGCGAAGGCTGGTGCGAGGAGCAAGGAAACATATAATTCCGTAAGGATTATTGGCTTATATAATCCTCCTCTCTCCCGGTGGTATATTTATTAAACGTAAACAGATCATTATGCTAATCGAGATCTAAGACAGCTGCTTACATTTAATTAATTCTGTTACTGCCATTGCACACGTGTTTTAATTAGCAATATTCATATCTATAATATGTACTATACTCTATCAAAATAAAGTATTCTATAGCAAAATTAAGAACAATTTGAAGGATCAAAGGTGATTCAATGGGGAGAGATTCCGAAAAATTTACGCAAAGCTAGAACACAGAGGCATTTGGGGAAAGTTTAAGATTATTTTGCTAGAGTTTGAAACTATTTTGCCTGTTTAATGCATAACACATTTTAAAGTCTCTTAATATTAACCTTCGGGAGAATATCCAAAATTGAGTAAAATGAGCAGTTGCTTGAGGAAAACTCTAATAAGAAGAAACGGAGCGTGAAAGGTGGAGACTGGTTTAAAGTAAAATGCTCGAAAAAGAAAAAATTGTTATCAAGGTTCGTAGCGCAGTGTCAAGAGTGTTCATTTTTAGTCCTAAGAGTCCCGAATTCGAGCCCCGATACCAAACGAAATTTATTATTTATTTCCCCCAATAAAATTCGTTTTCATCGACTAAATTTGAAAATTTCCCCAAACGCCTCCATGTCCTCGCTTCACGTCAGTTTTGCGAAATCCTTCCCCAATCAATTTTCTCTGTGCACTATACTTCAAGAGAAGAGGATGCATGTAGGATTAAAGAACTCTAAATAAATAAGACGTTCTGTAATATTGTTTGCAACTTCACCCCCAATGAATATTTGTATTCTAAAGTTTCCAATCGTTCTCTTTTATTCCTAATTATATTTAAAAACATCCTTTAAAGTTTAGAGCTTAGACTCAAGGAAGAATATTCATTTTTCTATGCAAAGTTGGCGAAAAAAAGGAAATATAAAAAAAAAGACAAAGATAAACTTTTCTTTCTCGGCACGTCGCGTGCTTTGAAGATACGCGACGAGACGAGCGGAGATTCGTCGACGTGCGTTTTCCAGGAGAACGATCCTTATATCGGAAAGACATAAACGTGCTGAATCCTAGTCGTAAATTAGGATCCAACAAAATGCCGGACCCCTTGATGTTTTACTTTTTCCAAATCTACCCTTCCAGGGAACTCACTCTCACCCCTTATTTTCCTGCCACCCTAATCTTATACTTGGCCACCTAATGGCACATTACCTCATTTTATATTCATTTATATTCATTTAAATAAAATATATACAGTTTGTTAATATTTATAATAAGATATATAATTGGAAAAAGAGAAAAAAAATTGGTAAAAGGCAATTTTATTCGATGTCGTCACGATTTCCGGACGATCCAACGCATTTTTTCCGCCGTTTAAATTTAAGAAGTGTATCGTCATCCCGAAATTGGGGATGAGTAGTTAAGAATTTTTTCTAGGAATGGCTATTCGTCAC
>NC_046662.1:99113872-99115953 GCF_010883055.1 Belonocnema kinseyi
TATCGTGCTGAGATTTTTAAAAATAAAATGGATCAAACCACTCCTGCCTGATCTATTGAAGTTTGTATTTAAAAAAAAAGAGGAATGAAAATGATAAAAAATTTATATTTTACGACTTTTTCTTCAAATATACAAACTTCCACATGTTGGGCCACTTAAATTAAGAAAAGGTAATATAGATGTGTTCAAATGAAAAGGTACTAACACGTAGAGACAAAATAAAAAGGGGCTAACTTGCGTGACAAAATTTTAAATCTTTAAAACCCCATATCAATTGTATTAGGAAATTAGCGTCCTTAACTCTATAGCACCTTTTCATTTAGTCTCCACGAGTTAGCACTTTTTCATTTGGTTTCGTCAAGACGGAACTTTTTCATTTGGATATGTCGATATTTCCAATTTATTTTGTGTTTATCATAAATATTTTCATTCAACGTTTGTTTCCTTAATTTAATATTTAAATTGATAAAAAAAGAAAAATAGTAGGAATATTTTTATGGACGGTCAAATTGGATTTGTCCTATTGGAGAACGACTCGAGTATAACATGAGCAGGGAATGCCTCTCTGGAAAATCCGCGTAGGAGATTATTTGCCGAGAGAAAGATTCAGAGAGGTGCCATTAAAGGAGTTAAGAATTTTTACGATCGTGGTATATGCAGGAACAAGGATGGCACGATTTCAAGAATTCAGAGCACGTTCTCAACCAATGCCAGCAGCCAGGCAGTAAAACAAATACGCCCTCTATACAGGGTGTTCGGATGTAATAGCATCGTCCAATATGAACAGGTACTATGAGGTATAGTGGTACCTACGAATCTGCTACCCAAGACCCAATACTCCGGGAAATCGAAAAATAATAAAATCGAGAAATCCAGAAATCCACAGTCATTTATATAAAAAAACCGTGTAGGTATAAAATTTTCTCCTTTTTATATTTTTGCTTTATTTTGCATTTTTTATCTTGTCGTATGACTGAAAGAAAGCGACTATCGTCCCTATAAACAAAAGAAATGAAGATAAAAGCAAATGCAATAATTAAAGGTATCAACCTACTGAGTGCCGTAGACAAAATATATTGAAAATATATTACTAAAAATTTTAAATATATTCAAAAATTCTTAGGGTAATGAAAATAACAGCAGAATTGATCTGGGGGTACCGACGTGGACTTATGCGAAGAAGATCTTGTGCGGATCAGATATTTAGCTCCAGACAGATCACAGAAAAAGTTTCAGCAATAAAAGCAATATATGCAGGTAGCAAAACCAGTGTGAGCGTTAATAGACAACTGAGTACTTGGTTCGATATTAGGCAAGGTGTTAAATAAGGATGCGTTATGTCCTCTTGGCTGTTCATTATATTCATGAATAAGTGAATAAGAATGGCCCTTTTCGACGAAGAAGGTGGAAGTCTCGAGAGAGTAAAGGTGCTTTTATTTATTGTTTGCAGATTGTAAGGTAATTATGGTCAGCCAGGCATATAAACTGTAATGTACGGAAGCGAGACCTGCACCTATCTATAAAAGCATAAAAGTAAAGTTAATATGGTCGACATGCAATTCCTGCACAATGCGTGAGATAAAAAGCTGATGGACTAACTCAGTAATGAAAGATTTCTCCAAAAATATGGTATAGAGAGAAGACTGATTGACAAGATTGAAAACATTTGTTGAGATGGTTTGGAAATGTTGAGAGAATGAAAGAAGAACAAATGAAAAGATATAAAAATGCATAGAAACAAAAGAGTTTGCATGACAATATGTATGGATGTAAAGAAAGCAAAAGTTGCCTATGCCAGGATAGGGATGTTAGGATGGAAATTTTTAAGAGCAAGGTGGGATAAAAAGTGTTAGTAGAGTGAAAGACGGATGTAACGAAAGACCTTGGATACTAAAGGTCTGCGTAGAGAGCTTTATAGAGTCACTTTACGAAGCTCTTCGCCGGTCGGAGCAGTGTTATGGAACGAATTTGTTATTTAAATAAACAACATGGGAATTCTAGATTATTTTAAGAACCTATATCTCCTCTTTAACCGTCTTGTATACATCCCATTCTCACTTATCTTATATGAACTCCTCGAT
>NC_046662.1:99116053-99124043 GCF_010883055.1 Belonocnema kinseyi
ATTGTGATTTTGGCTATAGGTAATGTGCACACAAGATGCACTGAACATCTAGAACATTTAACAGTCAGTATGATGGCAATAGCTCAAAGGCGGTTTTAATTAACACCTGTGGCATTTGAGAAACTTTCCAGAACATCAGAAAGCAATCCACTAATAACCTAAGGATTGACTGATGGTAGCTGTAAGAATGCATCCAGAGGCGACTGTTTTCATTTCCAACGCTCGCGACCGCTGTTTAAGTATAACAACGGTAAAAGAAGAACTCTAAACTACACCATACTTCTAAATCTGTACTTACAACATAATCGAAAAAATATGAAACATCGTATTAAATCAACTTATAACATCCTCATCTCATCAGTCACTGGACTGAGTCCATGGCTATGATGAAAAACTGGGTTCAACCGAAAACAAGTTTAAAATAAAATAATAAAAAGCGTTGGTGGCTCAGTTGACTATGCGCTCAGACTTCATGTTAAAGAACCGGGGTTCGACCCGCGAGCCGCTACCTCTATAAATTTCTATATGTACCTTTGCCAAGGTTCTGGTGATTCGGATCCCAAGCTCTAGATCCTCCCATCGTGCACTTGACTGCAACCCAGTCCATGAATGATGGGGTAAAAATCAGGCTCTGTCCAATATGTCAAATAAGGCACACTTCTCTTATCATATCACTTGATTGCATTACAAAAATTCCTCCGTGACTGATAACATATGCCGGGACAGCCATGTGCAGACTATTTAAAAAATAAAAATTCACTCCCGCGTTGGCTTTGTGGTAAGGCTTGAGCTTTCCTGTCATGAAATTGACGGCTATGTTGGCTGTAGTATTGCTACTGGCAGTGTTTCCTATGCCAGACAGACAGAGAACAAAGAGAAAAGGGATTAAGAGGAGCACCATAAGCCCATAAATTCATGGAGACGTTATGAAAACTACATAGACGATGGTCGCTTCCCGAGGATCGTCGTGACGACCCTAGTGCTACCGCTGGGAGTGGTAGCATGCAAGCCGGTAGTGATGAGCTACGTGATGTATAGGTAAATCTTACCAGGATATCCGAAAGGGCTACAGTCTAGCCGAAACATCGCCAACAAGTGGCAAACAGCAGAACATCAGCTTCGCCTACGAAGGCTGTTTCGGCTGGGAGTCCCCAGTCATCATGAGGAGTACTTGATGCGCTGCCAATTTTAATACTTTGTCGTGAATTTCCCGAAAATAAATACAGTAATCCAATATGATGTTAAACAACGAAGGTGTCAGATAATAAACAGGTACCTCCACCCTAGAAGAACCATTAACCGAATAATATCTAAGGTTGAGAATACATTCCGAAAGCAACTCTTGGGTGCGCAGGCCAAAAATAGGATTAAGTGGACGACTAGATACATTAGGCCGCGCGATCTTATATCCGAGGTTGAAATGAGTAACATCGAAAAACAGGTTCAACAACAACTAGCAGCACTTTTAATGCATCCCGAAGGAGCGGTGGAAAAGGAGGTTCATATATCAATGACACGAGGCACTATGGACAAGCAGGGCCTGATCTAAGGATAAGGCGATTATCTCACGGTTGACAGTCGTTAGGCTTGGACCCTGCCTCAGCTTCTTATAAATGCATTGACGAGATCGTTAAGAAAAGCCTTCCTCTCATTGTGTGTTTCAATTATGCCATCCTAGAGTTCACAAATCAGGAACCATCAGTGAGAAACCGTGTGCCCAAATTTAGAGTCAACAAAGACCATCTCCGGTTAGTTGGAGGCTTGAATACTAAGATACTGCCTATGTTCTTGCAGCCGGATATGAGCTTGCTGCAGTAACAGGCTCTGTCATATTGCGCTGCGGTCACGTGCGCCAGGATGATGAGTGTAAAACATAGAGGCCCGGCTACTAACAACTATGCCCCCCAAAAAATGTCAGATCATCCATGGAAGTTTCGACTTCAAGTCGAGATTAGTAAAATAATTGCAAAACTTGGACCGTTGTACCAATTTCGACAGGGCAGTCGGTCTCAAATACGACTCGCAACGTTGAGGAGATCCTTCGCCCACATAACATCAGTTCAAGAAAAACTATGTACTACAAGAACTGATTAAATATCTTAAACAGAGCAATTAAAAAGGTGCTTAAGACTGCTTTTTGGGTCGCCTTAGTCTGATTCTGGTATCAGGCCTCAGTGCGAATAACATCAAAAAGGCAATTAACACCTATGCCCTTCCTCTTCTAGCATACTTCTTTGGTTTGGTCACCTGGCCCGTAATTTTAAATTGTGTGACTCGTAGGTTACGCAATTGCGCGAACATTTCCGAAACAGTACTAGCATTTTACTCCACGACTGCATCCGTAGAATATACCTGTATACTCTATTAAAACTGTCAGCTGTTGATTGCCAGAACAACGGATATCTTAACGCCGAACAGGTAACGGTTCAGGGGCGATGTAAACAGCTGCAGAAACAAGACCCCTAAACATTAGATCTTCCATGCGTGGATAGTGATGCTTCAAATGTTTGGGTTAGGAGGGGAGAACTCTTTCCGGGGACAAAAGGATTTATCATTGCTAGCCAGGACAGAGTAATCAAGATGAGGTATTACCAGTAACAAATCCTAAGTATGGCGGTTGTTATTGATAGATGTCGGCTTTGTCTAAATCCCAATGAGAACATCGAGCACATCATTGATGGCTGTACAGTGCTTGGCTCGCAAGAATATACGCGCAGACATAATGATGTTACTGGAATCATTTACCAACAAATTTCCCTCAACACTGGTTAACTAGATAAGATTTGAGCCTTACTACAAATATAGCCCAGTTAAAGTAATAGAGACCGAAAACCATCTATTTTACTGAGACAGGACTATTCTCAATGACCATCTAGCCAGATACAATCGTCCAGATTTGATGTGATTAGATTAACGTGCTCAACACATGAGAATAATAAACATAAGCATTCACTGAAGAATATTATTAAGCTCCGATATACTGAAAAGATCCAAAAATGCGAGGTGCGTAAAAGTCTTGCAAGAGCTGGGAGCTCGAAATTCCCTACATTCGAATTGCTAAACACACGCTGAATCGTCCGAAGTTTTCTGGACGAAACAATAATAGCGGCTGAAATTGCCTTCTGTGACGATTCCGCGTACAGTGCAGATGACTATGATAAATACATTTCTAATTTTTGACTTTTGATTTTGGACCTTTTTCGTATATGTGTATATCCTTGTGCTTGTATGAAGTTGTGTTTGCCTCTCGCCGCTTAATGTAAATAAAATAAAAATTTTGAATCGTTCGTCACAGTCGCTGGCATTTGAACTAGCGTTCGCAAGAAAGATGGGTCTCTATGAATGGGCTCTCCAGTATGAATGTTTAAATCCCTATAAGCGAGCTCTCCAGGATGTATTGTGGATCCCTATAGGGCTCTCCAGAATCAATGTTTAGATCCCTATAAACCGGCTCTTCAGTATATAAAGGTTATATCTTTATAAGCGAGCTCTCCAGACACTTGGCTTAGTCCATGGTGATGATGAAAAACCCGGATTCACCCGAGAATTAGTATAATATTTAATAATAATTTGGCGAGAACATCGTTACAAATAGTCGGGCCAGCTCAGGAGAGACATCCTTACCTATTGGCAAGGAAGCTCACTTATGCGAAGAGGATACACCCAGAGGTTACATAAACGTTGAAGATCAAAATCCACCAAAAAGTCTTTCTCAGGATGAACAAATTAACTAAAGCTAATACAGCTCTCTCCGATTTGATCACGGAAGATGTTAATCTCTAGAATCTGAACTGTGTCATTTACGAGAAGGCGACATCCCTGCTTAGCAATCAATAGAGGTAATTATACTTCAGTACACAGAAGTAAGACACGCGAGCGTATTCCACACCTTCAGCCTAAGATTAAAACGGCGAGATGGCATGCATCAAACGTTCAGGGCGTGATAAGCTACATCACATAAAATAAAAAGTTCACTCCATAAGTTAGAGCACTTGTTCTCCTTCCCGTCTTTATATTAAAAGTTCATGAACCGTTACAAATCCGCCTGGTCAAGAAGAGATTCAAGACTTCTCGAAGCAAGTACAAAAGTCGTGTGCAGGAAACAGGACATACGCTACTACTAAGAAAACATGCTAACAAGTCCCTTCATAGTGAATTCTACGGCATTATACGTGGAGAAGAGCTATCGATCGATCTGTCGAAAATGTTTCCCAAGACTACTGTGCTTAGATCGAAGATTGCGGGGTATCTTTCGACCTGTCAATAAGACGTTATGGACACCTTATTTTACCGCGAGCGATACCAATTGCCGAGCGTGCGAGCAAGAGTCATAAACGCTTGTTCATGTTCTCAGTGGAAGCTCAAACTATGCATGCTACGGGAACAATGCATCTCTAAATTAATCAATTAGATTACAATCTTTGGCACTTCTCTGTCGTTGATCTAATGACCGTCTTGCTATACGCGATCATTGTAAGGTCTACTAGAATTTTTCATTCTCCGACACTTAACGTATCAGTGCCATAGAGCCTGATACTGCCCTCCGAGATTTGAAGGAGGGAATAATGTACGTGATTGAATTCGTGGTAACAGCAGCATGTCACGGCAAAGGAGGAAGAAAAACGGCTGAAATACAGATATCCGACTAGTAGATCAACATGAAGTCGTCAATGCTGCAGCGTTGCGAGCTGAGCAGGATGTACCAAGACTACAAAGTCTATCTTGCAGTTGTAATAATCGGCTGCCTTGGAGGTGTCAAAACTTCATCTGGTCCATCAACAGTATGCCTCATAACATTTTACAAAGATTGTTAGCTCTAAATAAGTATCCAGAGGTGAGATTTTTATCTCTAACTGTGCCGCCGACCACGTAAGGTCATCCGCGGTTAGAGACTGGACTCCAAGGAAGAGTGTTGTGCGAAGAACCTTGCGTAATCTTCCCGCTCTTGCTTAACTTATATGATAGAAGGAGCAGGAGTGAATGAACTATACGTTTCGTCGTCATCTTCAACGCTCGTGGTCGCTGTGTAAGGATAACAGCCATAAGAGACTAACTCCAAACTATACCGAGCTTCTAATTTGTTACCTACCGCAAACAACATTATCGCAAAAAATTTCAAACATCGTTTTAAATTAATTTATAACACCCTCATCTCATCAGTTACTTGACTGATGACCATGATGAAAAACCGGATTTTTTCGAGAACAAGTTTGACAAAAATGAAATGGTTTGATACTATCTATATATTTCACATTATTAACAATAATAATCTTTTCAAAGTGAATTGATGTGATTATTCCATGAAAATAAATCTTCATGAATATCAAAAAATATTTGTTAATCCCACCAAAACATCTACGATGCAAAAAGTCTGTTGAGTACAACTATCTGAATTTGTGAAATCAAAGTTGGTCAAGTAATTTAGGAAAAAATATTCATATTATAGTCTGTAAATAAACTTTTTTATGATGTGCTCTACAGAAATTTTTAAATACATTCTAAGAAGTCACCTTAGACATTATGAAACTTCGCGGGATTATATTTATACCATAACTCTCCCATATCAAGCAATTTTTCATTAAAACCATTTTTCTTACAAAATTCAATCATGTAAAGTTTTATAATGTCTAACATATGGCTTGTTAAAATTTATCAAAAATATTATGTAAGGCACTTCATAAAGAAATTGCATTATATTTATTTTTATGAATATTTTTTCCCAAATTACTTAGTCAACTTTGATATCATAAATTCATACACTTGCACTTGGTAGATGTTTTGCGTCGGACATGTTTATGGTGGGATTTCATTTTTTTATTTGTTCAATATAATAAGATAGATACGCTCAATTAATAAAATTTAAATTAAATTACTAAGTTAATAAATAGAAAAATTTTATTAATTATTTGAATAATTTTCGTTAAAAATTAATCAAGTTATTTAAATTGATTATCTCTTTAATTCAATTCAATTGTACCATACTATTGAATTAAAATTTCGATTGGATTTTTCAAGTTTTTGTTAAATGATTGTAACAAAAATTAATTTTTTCATCTGTGTTTACACCTGAATCTGAATCCATTCTACTGATTTACGTCAAATTTTTGCTGAAAAGTCTGTGGTAACATATTTTCGATACATAATGCAAAAATTATCTGGAATATTTTGTTTTAAATGCTATCTCTGAATTTCAATTCATTACAATAAAACGTAAAATCTTAAAAACTATTCAAGATATCGGAAATTATTATAAAATGCATAGAGAATCTCTTGCTACTGACTTCTCGTTATAATTTGGTACTAATCGGTTCCGCGGATTAGGCTATAGACCAACTAGGATGGAAAGGCGAACACAGGTCGAAGATTGGTGGTTTTTATGGTTATTATTTTCTTTTAATCTTACAGTATCCAAGATATTAACATCAAATCACGCCTAAATTTGTTTCCTAATGTCTGTCTAGTCAACTACCAAGTTGTATTGAAGTCGTTGAGAAGTGCACCAAAAATCCACAAAAGGCCCAAAATAATACATGATTATTTCAGATAAGGATTCTTGGTATAGCTTTTTTTGTACTTGACGACGATTTGTTGCAGCAAATCTTGATAATGATGCAATATTCATTAAAAAACTCCTACAGTACACTTATTTTGGTACGATCTATTTTTGTCCCTCTATTGTGTCCTCGAATGCTATCAATATTTTTGCCATTATAACTATATTTATCTAAATAATTTTTTAAACATCTAAGGGCAACTTTTTGCTCGCTTAAAATACATACAACACTGTCAAAAGCCAAAAATGTGTAATTTGCTTCAAGAATCATTTCTGAACGTTCCTTACTTTCGGAGATGACACCTCCCTGCGTTTTTACTAACAACTTATAAACAAATAATTATTTTTTGCTCTAACTTTCACCATTCTGCACAGAAAGGATCACAAAGAAGCCAGGAAATAATCGCTAATCATGTGAACATTTTGAAATTCCGTATCAGTTTTGGCAAAAACTTCAACTTCAACATGCATGTTGTCTCATATTTTTAGAATTTTTTTCTGTTGAGATTTTCTTGGAAATCTGTACACCAACAGAGAATTTCTTTGTATGAAAAAAATATTGTGTTATATATTTACATTTATTTCTTTATTTATATTAAGAAAATGTTTTATTTTATTAATAGAATTAAATTATTCATAACAAATAAACATTTAATTTAAGGAAACAGTTCTTTCGTGGAATGAAACATTTATTAATTTGTTCGGAAAAAATTTTTCTTTCAAAGTAGAATATGAAGGAGACTATTAAAAAAAACATTCCTTATAATTAAATGAATATTTCAATTGCATACTTCTTTGGATATCCATGTTTTTGATTTGAAAAGATATTTCTTTGTCATTTATAGTCGTTGGTTAAATACATCTTTCCGCCTTATAGAGTTTCCGTGTTATGGGAGCGTTGTTGCTTCCGCTGCGGACTTTACACTTGACGGACCCAAGTTCGATTCCAGTTGGAGATGGATTTTTCAGCCAATTTTTCTTTTTCAGGTTTATTAAGATCTTGAATTATGCGGAAGACTTTAAACCAAACAAGATTCAATAATAAGAATTTTAATTCTAATTTAAGCTGAAACCCCAACTGTTCCCTTTAGTGTCTAGACCTTTCGTCCTTTCGAGCCCTAATCTAGTACTGGCGAAACCGCTATAATGATTTTTTTTCGGGGACTACTTTCGTGGACTTTTTTTTCGGGGACTACCAGCGCAAAATATATAAATTAGCCCCCCCCCCCCCCCACCTCTTGCCTGTTTTGTACCTCGTGAAGATGTTTTTTACATAAATATAATTGTTTGACTGCAAGATTAGGTGGAATTTCTCACAAAAGTAAAATGTTTGCTGCAAAAAGGTTCTTTTTGACAAAAATGTAAATCCTTTTAACCTAAAATTTAAGAGGAAATTCCACTGGTGTCAAGAACATCATTTTGACAAAAGAGGGCTTT
>NC_046662.1:99124143-99125658 GCF_010883055.1 Belonocnema kinseyi
AAACATTTTTAATTGTAAAACATAAAAATTTTCTAATTTTTAATCGTAAATGTGTTAAATGAGAAATTTTGAATGTATAGATCATCGATTCCAATTTTTAAAAAATTTTGGTTAATGAGATTAAGAATAATTAAATAAAAAATTGCACCTTTCACTGGATTTAAAAAAAAATACAGAATGATAAGGTTTTATCATAGATTGAAATTCAAGCTTTCGTAATTTTGAGATTATGAGATATTTCAAAGAATACTTTTTAATTAGCATTATGGTCAAAAAAATTTATTTTATGTTGTGCATTTATTATTTTTATTTTTGTAATAAAAAAATTGATTGGTTTTCAATCATACAAAGCTTAACATGTTTGTCCCTCACTGACTCATGGGGCTCATCAGTAAACCAATGCGAATCAGTTCTGCCCTATACACTTTAGAATTTAATTGCCCTAAATTCCGATATAATTTATATTTTATAATAACTTGTAATGTTTGTAAATTTTGTAATTAATATTATAAAACAATCATTTTTTAGAACATTCTATAAAACTTCGCTAGAAATTATAGAAAACTTTAGAACACGCCAGATAAATTTTCAAACGTTTCAGAATATTCTGAAAAAGTTAAAAACATTTCAGAATATTCCTTAATATTCATTGTGATTATCCAGGTAAAGCTGGGTTGAAATAACTTATATTATAGAATAATATAAATGTTTACTAAACAAAAATAAACTGTATAAGATTGAACCGATCTGAATTCAGGAGATTGTGTAAAATTGGTATGCAAATTGAATGGAAATTCGTACTTCATAGGGCGTTTTCGACAATATGCCTCGATCTGTGACGGGAGGAAGACGAGGGAGTTAAAGCGAGATTTGGCGAAGGAAAGCAGAGACAAAGAAACCCAAGGCACTCAATCAAAGGGACGCGAAAACAAAAGTGCCCTGACGCGTGTGTCACATGAGACATCGAAACCAGCCCACATTGGCCACTTCTTTCACCCGTCTATCATTCGTTTACCCTCTAAAGAGGACATTTACTCAAAGAGGATATTTGCGTCCTACCGTTCTTTACCACTCATTGTACCGATTTACGTCGACCACCTTCTAACGCTTTTTCTTCTGTCAATGGAAACACAAAGAAAGTTTAGGCAAATTACAAAAAAGGCATGCCGACAGCATTGTTCAGACTTCAACTCAATTTGTCTCTTTCATTCCAAAAGACTAAACCTAAATTAATTAGATTTTTTTTATATTTATTTAACCTTGAATTTCTCAATCTGCCTTCTTTTTACACACAACACAAGCTAGGAATTTCTGAATATCGTGTCTTTTTTATTTTGAAAACTGATGTCTCCAGAAAAAGTTATCTTGATAGTTTTTCAATATTTTTGTAATTATAATATTTAACTGTCTACATATTTACGTACAGATCTACATGTATTATATATGAATAGAAATATGTCCTGCTCTGATAAATTAAAAAAAGATTTCAAAAAGTGGAAGTCATTAGTATGTAAT
>NC_046662.1:99125758-99130135 GCF_010883055.1 Belonocnema kinseyi
TTGAAATTTTGTCAATTTGGATGATTTAAAATTCGAAGCTCCTGAATTTTGATCTTGAAAATCATCAAAATTTAAGAATTACTATGTATACATTTCTCAAAATTAAAGAGTTTTTAATTGTATATTTTCGAAATGGAACTATATATTGAAAAACATGTTCACAAGTACATATGTTTAAAATATAAATTTTGAAAATTGAGTAAATTTGAATTTCAACAATTCAAAAGAAATTTATTTCAAACAACCTGTGATGATATACATTAAAAATTATATAATTTGAATGTTAAATCTTCTAAATTGTAAAACTTTGGATTATACTCTTCAAAAGTGAAGAATTTTTAATTTCTTTAATTTACAATTTAAAAATTATGCTAGTTTCAAGTTTTACAATTAAAAAATTATGCCAGTGTCAAGTTTTATAATTAAAAATTCTGTCATTTAAATGTAGTCTATACGTCCATATGTCACTCTTAGTATTAGATTTATATTCTTATAATCTGTTCGAATCAAATAAAATTCCTTAAGAGTTAAACAACATTGTTGGAGGACACATATATTTTATTAAATCGATCAAATATTTGTTTGGCTTTATGTCAAAGAAAGAATTAATTTTACTCCAACACACATATTTCTGAGTGAACTCCAAACTGACGAAGTGATACCTTCTCTTCTAGAATGACACGTATAGTGTACCTTTGAAGAAGAAATTTTAGATAACATAATGTAAAAAAGTCCAATTGTGTAAAAAGTTGCATAAGAATTCCTTAAATTATGATCATTTCATGAACACTGCGGCTTATCGTAAGATGATTGTTTTGTAAATATTGTTATTGCAAGTGTATATAATTATAGTTAAGGTAAATGTAATGGTAAACTTCACTGCATTAGCATCGTCAGATGGCCCAGTATTTTTCGTATAACAAGACTCGCTCTTGCCGCGTGTGATGAAAATTGTGATTTTAGGTCATTTTAAATATCCTTTTATTAAATTAGTATTTTTTCTCGTGCGCATACTTTTTACGTACCTGGCGATAACTAAAGCATTTGCATAATTTGAATTTTAATCGTGAATAAAAATTGACTCCAATCGAATATCATGTTAAGTGATAAAAATTCACTTTTTCTATATCTGCTTTAATCGGTTAAGCCCTTTGTGAAAATAATAATTGTGTTTTAAATACAATTACATGCATTTTGAATGTAAAATGTAGCTTAAGGTGACGATTACTAGTGCATTTACCTTATAAAGAAATAAGACTGTCAAAAATATTTTTAAACCAATTTTTAGCGGCGTGCATGTAGTGACATGTTTCTTTAATTTTTTGTGGAAACAAATAATGAAAAAAAAATTAATATGTTTGTATTCAAATTCGATGGTTATTGAAATTTTTATTTATTTGAAGTAATTGAATAAGCTTATCACTAACTTTATGATAATTTGTCAGAAATATTTGACGAAAGTTCGACTTGAGCATATCTCAGTTTTGAGATAGAGCCAGACTTCAATTTTTGTCTTGGAGACAAGTTTCTATGTCTTAAATACATAAATTTATTTCTTGAGTCGAATTTTTATGACTCCAACACGAGCGGCTTATAACTTCGAGTTTATACGTTTCCGAACAAAAAGGGTCATTCTGACAGTCATACAAGCTAATCTTTGTTAATGATTAAACATTCTTGTATATATATATATATATATATATTCAATAAACCTGTTTACGGATTTTCATTTGTATTATACTTGTTTGACAATCATACCGAAAATGTTGTTTGTTTTTACGTATTTCTGAAGGCTCAGGAGATCTTTCTAGAAATTTACCATTTTTATTTTTTTGAAGAAATTTTTTAAGGGTTATACTCGTTCAGACCCACAGGTTCTAAATTTTTTAATTAAAAATAACTAATTCAATAATTACAAATTTGTCATCAATCAATTTTAATCTCATTTATGAGCCGCAAAAGGTTCGACCATCTCATCCAAGACAAGGCTCGCCTTGAGACGTCGTTTTACCTGTAGTGACCATAACAGTAAGACGAAGGCCTATGTATCGACTCAGTTTTAAGACGCAGCCAGGCATCGATGTCTTGGACCTGAACTCAAGACATAAACGAGTTGAACTCAAGTCGAAGCATTTGTCCTCGAGGGTAAGAAGATTGTTTTCTCGAGAGGAGAAAAGCAAGGATTTGTCGTCTTGACACTATTTACTATTCACTGAAAACTGAGTGAAACTTTCGGCTCGGACAAGTTGTTGTGTGCAAAAATCTTAATGTGGGCCTTATACGATTCTCACTCGGAAAAAGTTGTCAGGGCCTTCCCAGTTTTTTTTCAAGATTGCTCTAGTTTTTAATATTAAAATGATTGTAAAGAGTAAAGAATACTTTCTAAAGATAAAGTACTTTCATTACTTTTCAATAGAAAAATACAATACTTCCTTACAGTTTTTTGAAAGTTTAGAGGTTTCGGAAAAATCTGTTGCCATATCAGTTCCATATACATTAAAATCCGGATTTAGGAAACCTGAGCCTACAACGCTCAGTCATGCGTGACAAATAGCAGCGTAGCGAAAAAGCGTTCAGTGCACCGGTATTCATGCACGTATGTTGCGTAACATGACGTATTTCAATTAGACATACACTACGGGCACCTGGATTTTTACGTTTCGACTGCATAGATTCGCGATCAGAGCCACTGTAAGCCATGCCCGAAACTGTTCTCAAATCCCGGTTACAGCTTATATTGATCGCTAGAGAAGCCGATCATCTCCCAGCAGTATATGGCACTTATTTCCCCGCCAGCAAATTAAATTAACATACTATAATGATAATATTAGATTAATATCACAAAATAAAAAATGTAATGTAAAAATTTAGGAAAAATTACTAGGTTAGGTTAAAAGTGTGGCGTATCAAGGTCTCTACATGAAAACCAGTCTTGGTACAAGCTTGGCCAAAACCCTATGAACGAAATTATTAAAATAGATATCCTTCTTTTCTACCTGTCATCCAATCATTTTTTAGTTGGAACAACAAAAGTATTTTAGTAAATAATTTGAGATGCCGCTAAGTAGCGCAATTTTTGCACAGAAGTTTTTAAGCATACGTAGATACGACAAAACGACCTCTCTATTCATACATACGCTTTAAGGAACACGCGAAAGACGTTTAGAAACCACAAAATAAATAAACAACCATGTCTAAACATGCTTGGTATGAAGATCATCGATTTAATTTCTGTGATCCGAAATTTATAAAAAACTGAACACTTTAAGAACGAACGGTTTCAGAAATTACTCATCTCTTTGCAGTAACCCAAAGAGCTGATACCAAAAATCTCTCCACGTTTCATTTCCCCTTTCAGAAAATAGAAAATTTTAATCTTATTTTCCAAATTAAATAGTTCATTTAAGTAGCTTCAAATTACAATACTAAAAAAAAATTCCATTTTCAATACATTGACAATTAACAAAAAACTGCAAATAAAAATTAATAATAATTGACGTTAATGAAAACATTTTTTTAAATTCCCTTTAATTTTAAAGGGAAGAAATTTCAAAATAACACTACTTATTGAAGGTATAATAAAAACTAATTTTATGAAAAATCTGTCCAAAAGTGGTTTCTGTCACATTTTATTTCCATCCCTTTCTGTTTAAAAAACGCCTTACCCCACAATATCCAAGAGGGCTCGCTTTTCTGGCTGTAACATAAACTCTATGCCAAAAAAACTTTTTTCATACAAAAAATTGAGTAACAATAATTTCTTTTGAAAACATTAACTTTGTAAGCAACACTATCTGACTAGTTTTATTATAATTTCAAAAATACAAGAATATCCCCACGTTTCGGAAATACACCATGTCCATCATCAAGAGAAAACCAATAAATTAAATATAATATATAATAAGTAAAATGTAACAATTTGTAAAAAATTAAAAATAGATTTATAAATAATCTTAGTAAATAAAAATACTCACGGATTAGTTTCGTAAAGAAGTCACTTTTTATAATGAATCGAGATAATTGTGATTCAATTAGGTAGTAAAAAAAGTGGATCAGGAAAGGAAATTTCCTAATTAAAATTCAATATTATGCAAAGTTAAATAATAAAGAGTTGAATATCATAAAAAATGCATTGTTAGGTTCGATTGATAAGTTTTTTTATTTACCACATTTAAGAATCCTGAGAAATTATTTGGTCTATGAGACAAGTTTCTATGTCTTAAAGACATACATTAATTTCTTGAGTCGAATTTTTATGACTGCAACACGAGCGGCTTATAACTTCGAGTGTATACGTGTCCTAACAAAAAGGGTCATTCTGACTTTCATAGTACCTAATCTTTGTTTATGATTAAAGAATCTTGTAAATTATTATAC
>NC_046662.1:99130235-99137229 GCF_010883055.1 Belonocnema kinseyi
ATTCATTCGGCCTAGACGGGGCTCGACTTGAGACAATTAAACGCCGTTTTACCTGTTGTGGCCATACAAGTAAGACGAAGGCCTATGTCTCGACTCAGTTTTCAAACGCAGCCAGACATCGATGTCTTGAAGACGAACTCAAGTCAGAACCAAGTCGAACTCAAGTCGAAGCATTTTTACTCGGGTAGCAAGAAAACTGGTTGAAGAAGAACAGATTTTTTAAAAGTTTAAAAATAAACATGTCGATTTTTATGAGAGCAAGATGGAAAAGCATCCTGCTCCCATAAGAATTAAGAATGCAGGAACTTGCAAAGTAAATTCAGTTTAAGAACTCAACAAATTTTATATCGAATTATTTGAATATTATTTTTAATAGTATTGTGAAAAAAATAAAGATTAAAAAAGAATTGGTTGTTAATGAAAGAATTCTAGGATAGAATCATATGGTTCATTAAGGTGGTCTAAATCAGTAATTTTGTTAATGTGATTATCTAGTTCTTTTTAATAAAAACCATTTCAGCAAAAGCTCTTTTTATGTGATTACTCTCTTGGTGTAAAATTTCAATCTCATCACAAAGAACAAAGTGAGAAATATTATCGGTAATATTGCTATGTAAATGATCATTCAATACGTTATCAAAATTTAGTCTAACACTGTCTTGATGTTCTTTTCGTCTAATGAGTAAAGGTGTTTTTGTTTGTCCAATATCACATTTACCACAATTACAAGAAAAACAGTAAACTATGTCAGTTTTATTCAATGTTTTTAATTGATCTTTACCTAATTTTATCAATATATCAAGTTTTGAATTCATACGAAAAGTTGTGGGGTTTTTATAAGCTTTTAAAAGTCTTTTTATATTAACAGAAATTGTACCATAATATGGAATAGTAATGTTGCTTTCCGAATCGAATTCTTTATTTACATTATTAATAGAATTGTTAATTAAATTTATGTTATTAATTTCTTTGAATCTATTACCAATTTGTTTGTGAATAGTATTTTGTGGATAATTATTTTAAAAGAGATAATGTATTACTGTATTTAAATTGTCAGTATAGAATTTATTGGCAGAAAGTAGAATAGCTGAATCAATTGAGTTTTTTATAATTGCAATTTTATTTTGTAGACGATGTTTAGATACAAAGTTAAGTAATCGGCCAAAATATGTTGTTTTGCGAAACCAATTAGTAGAAATAGAACCATTGTCATTTTTAATAATGCTGATGTTAAGAAAGTTGATAGAATTGTTATCTTCTAATTCATGTTATAATTGCAATCTTTCGTGCAATCAATTAAAAGCTTTAATAGTTTGTTCAATTTTATCTTTAGGATTTATTAAAAGAAGTGTTATCTACATACCTAAAACAGGCAATAATTTTTTAATTTGTCATTAAGAACCAAATCTACAGGAACATTAGTGAAAAGAGAAGTTGCGTCAAGAGACATAATAATGTGGTCTGAAGGAATAGTGATTTTTTAAAGTTTTTGTTTTAATTCTATAGCATTTTTTATAAAAGATTTAGGTTTAGAAAGGGCAGTGCCTAAAATTGAAATCTGCTTTTTACCGCATTTAAGATTTTTTGTTAATGCATGCATGAATACTTTTTCATGTGCTAAGTCCAAATATGACAATGAAAATGTTTCATCACCTCTGTGTTTTTAAAATAATTCGGCGACAAAGACACACTACTACGCACGAAAAGTGTACTCTGATACACGACTGAATACCCCCTCGCTTCAAAGTTCTCGTTCAATGCAGGTGGTGTTTTCTGATTATCGCAAATTCATTTCAGAATGGACCAGTTTGGCACCTGAGCCTAAAAAGGAAGATCCATTTCCCTGCAGTGACCTTTGATGTTGATCCCAGTAATATTTGCTCTGTGTCCGGGAAGCGAGAGACAGTAGGGATCAGCGATGGACCAGTTTCCACCTGATCTGGACCGCGCTCTATTTTTCATCGAGAAAAGAAGGGGCACTCTCTCAAATTCAGAAACCTGTCCATTCGCGTGGCAGGGTCTTGCCCTGTATATTCCTCCGTTTATCCGGCTCGTGCCAAGAGAAAACTGGTCCAGTGTTGAAAGAGGGGGACAGGGGATGCTGCTGTCCTCGCATACAATTGACCACTGTCCACTCGAGAGCAATTCAGACCGCAAAATGCTTCCAGTTACCCTTTGACTTTTATCTGGCTATAGGGAGGATGCTCCCCTTTGTCAGATCCATTCCATCACATTAGACTTTATACCTTTTATGATACCGTTCAAAAGATTACTGATAGATTTTCGCATCACCTAATAAGTTTGCTTCAAATCAAGGAGTCATCATTTATTTACTTGACTGCATGATATGGTAGCGTAGTATACAAACTAATTACAAAATAAAAAAGTAGATCAATTAGAATTTAATTATTTTTAAGTATGAAATCTAGTCTGGCATTGCGTGGCTTCAGTTGGGTAGGGACATTGAAATTTACCAAATGTACCCAAGTTTTTACAAAATTAATGGAAGTGGTAAATATTGATTTAAATAAAAATTAGAAGAATGTGACATTGAATTTAAACCTGAAAAATTTTGAATAAGTGAAAGTGTTTATTTTGGAAAGAAAATCGTACCAAATATTATTAGATTATGAAGAAAGTGAAAAAGTGTTGATATGTGAGCAAACACAGCTTCTTTCACGTTTATAAGATATATAATCTGTAAACATTTTTCTACTTTATATATCCAGAAGAAAAATTGTCTTCATTGACTCAAATCGTTTTGTTGGCGGCATTTGGTTGATTTCAGAAAATATTCTGGTTAAATGCACAAGCGTGATTAAGTTTTTAATAAAACAACAAAACGACTGCTTGAATAAAATAAGCAACGAATCCGGCACAATTTATCATGCAAATGGCTTGTCATGGAATTTTCTCGTCTTGTGATATTTATGTAGTAGTTAAATAAACTACTAAAAATTTGAAATAAAATGACACAATTACATGCATGGAGTGGGGGTTTATGGTTTCTCGGAATCGTACTCTCCGAGAGCCCTGAAAACGGCACCAATCATAGGTTCACCTATAAATTGTACTGGTACCTTTATGCATGGTTGGCCAAACTACAAATTTTAGTTAAATAGATCAAAATCTTTTCTTACTCTCTTGAGCTGAACCAGTGAAGTTGTCCGTTGTTGAATTAGTATTTTTAGTTATCACTGGTGAACCAGTGATTTTCTGATTTTGTTTTGGTGAACTAGTAAGTGACTCAGATAATACAGTCACTGAAATATACTACACGGAAAAAATGTATCCGTAAAAAAGTCACGAACTTGTAGCTAGTCTCGGATACAAGATAAAAAAATGAAACATTAAATCCTTATTTCTATGGAAAATGTATGTATAAATTTCGAACTCTTTTACGAACAGTTCGAATTTCCTATGAACAGTTCCTGAAAATTTCAGACTTAAATATCAAAAGGGAAAAATTTCATTTTTGCGATTTAATTTATATTTATTTATAAATTCGCAACTCTGAGAATTCGAATCCCTCGATCTGCTGACTCGAAGTTTCTAAACATAGGCCATCGAGGATAAACAATATTGGTATTACAAAACTTCTAGCCATTGATCAGACGAACCCCAACCACACATACGCGTGCACACACGCACCGCGCGTTGTGGGAGAGTGCGTGCGGGCCACGTGAAGGCAAACCTACTTCCTAGTTCCCAGATTTCTCGGGCAAGCTCGTGAGTGCTCTGTAAATCTTTTCCCAATCACTCGTAATATTTCTGTAATTATTTACGGAAAAAAGTGATGAACGGTTTTAAACTTGTCACATCGAGTTCGTCAATTCTTTCTCAAAATTCGCAGATTATTTACGAAAATACATTAATATCCGATGATTTTTTCTCATATCCGAGACCTAGCTACTTGTTCGTGACTCTTTTACGTATAAATTTGTTCCGTGTAGTGACGGCAAATCATAGATTTAACCATTGTTCATACCATAGTCCAATCATCTGGTCGAAAAAATGGTGCAAATCTGGTATTTTTTTTCTCTTAAGTACTTTATTAAAGGGTGCATAATAATGGGCCAGGTTGTGTGAACAGGATTTTGTCTCGGAATAAGGAAATTTTTCGGAAAAAGGTGCAAAATATCATATGCCATTGGATTGGTGCTTTCCTGTGCATTTAAGAGGTAAAAGTGTTCTTTAAAAAATTAAAGCAGGTAAAATTTTGCTAAAAACTAAAAAAGAAAAGGTTGTTCTACCAACAGGAGTCTAGGAGTTACGGAATTTCATAGAACCCTATTTTTTCAATTTTTTGCCAAAAATCACATATTTATTTTCTTGGTGTATCTGTAGTTCGGATCCTGATGGCTAAATCTAAAAATGGTCAACAGAAGGATTAAAGTAGATGTAAATACCTCTAGTTTAATAAAAAACATTGTCCTAACTAAAATAGATCGCGAGTTAGCACATGCCAAAGGTGAATTCCTGTTAGGGGACTTTATGATAATTAGCAAAATATGAATCCACTTGTAGAAATACTTGTGCTATATTTTTAATTCATTATTAACAATAATTTCTCCCTGTAATATTTATTGCTAATGTATTCAGAATGTAACACCAGAATTTATACTAGTGAATCGGTATTTTGATAATAATTATCATAAGGTCCCCTAACAGAAATTGCAGTAAAAAATTCAAAAAATTGTACCTTGTATTTATTCTCTAGGATCTTTTTTCTATTAAGAACATTTTTACCTCAAATGCACAGGGAAGCACTAATCCAATGGCATATGACATTTTACACCCTTTCCCAAAAAAATGTCCGTGTTCCGGGACGAAACCCTGTTTATAGAACCAGACCCCTTATTATGTCCACCAAATAAAGAACTTAAAAGAAGAAAAAATGACTCCTCTAAAAATGACCCGATAAAAGTATACCAGATGGCTGGACCACTAGTTCTTTAGAACTCCACGCAGCCAAGCCGTGCCGTACGCGCGAATCGACGGTCGACGGTCGCGTCTTTGAATTTTGCACAAGTGAAAACGAGCTTTAGCGTGTACTATTGTTTAGGTAAGAAATATTTTGAGTTTAGCTGCATTAATCAGGGGATATAATGTCTCGCTTGAAAGAGGGGAGACTACTTGGACGAAAACTAATGACGGAATTCTACTGATTGAATCAGTGAAATCTTACTGACTGTCAGTGATGCACTTCTGGCTGTTTCAACCATTGAGATTTCACTGGTTCATTTTAATGAGTAGGTCCACAAGAAAACTTATTTGAAATAATTCTAATATTCTCTTGGATCGAGCAAAATATTTGCGCAGATTAAACAAAAGTTTTACTTCGATGAACTAAAATATTTGCTCGGATCAATCAAAAGATATGGTATGATGAAGCAAATTTTACTAACCATCACATTTTTTCAAGTCAACCAAATAGTTTGTTGCCGATATGATAACCATATTTTATTCGAGTTGATTAAACCAAAATTTTGTTAATTCAATCAAATATTTTTTTAGAAGTAGCTTCCAAATTTCAATATTTTGAGCCCAATTTTTATTCGAAATTTGGCTGTGACCCAGTTCCATATATAATATTATATATGATCATTTATCTGCTCGCGAACCATTGAATGTAAAGAAAAAAACCTGCCCGCTCGAATATTCATTATTTTCATTTGAAATGCTTCAATAAAACGTTAACAAAAAGATCTCTTTCAGATCGCAGTATTTATATGCGTCTTCATATTCTGAATTTTCTATTTAATTGAGTATAGTTAAAAATTAAGTTGCTCAAAGCTCTGTAGACTCTGAGGTACACATTATCATCATGACAGTCGCGCTACACTTATGGATAAAAAAATATATATTAAAAGTCTTCTTTTAGATTTTTGGCGTATCTAGAGTCTGTTTGCATAATATTGGAATTTTCGATTTTCTACATACTACTTTTCTATAAATAAAAACAAATTGACGAGTCATATTAAAAAATCGTTAAAAGAAATTTTGTCGGATGTTTCAAAACCTAATTTCCTTAAAGACTTTTTTTCGTATTTTAAGTCGTTTGGTTCAAAATTTGATTGATGTGTCAAATTTCGGACAATGCCAAAATTTTCTCATTCATAAACGACGAGAATGTAATTAATTATAACAAACTTGTATATCTTTTGTGGGTGAAAAACTTTCGTCTATTAATTTGTTTTCGTACCTTTTGTCGTTTTCCACAATTTTTTCATTTTTATTTTTAATGTCATTTTTGTAATTAAAACAAAAACTACGCGTCCTATCAAAAAGTGATTCATAACAAATTTGTAGCTTTTTTCGGGTTAACAATTTTTGTTAGATCATTTTTTTCGTCAATTGTGTGGTTTTTTCAAAAATTGAATTTGTTTTATCAACTACTTGGAAGCTTCTAATGTGCCCCCTAAGGGTTTACATTTCTCTTGCAACTTCTTCTCTATTTCTTTACACACTTCTCACACACTTACTTGGTGGTAGGAAGGGGACCTACAGTTTAAGGTGGGTTCCGAACCACCAAGAGCAACAGCGTTAAGTACTTAGAGAAAACGTTTCCTCTAGAGCAGCGATTCTCAAACTTTTTATGCACTTTCTGGGGAGCGGCAGGGGCCCCACCCTCAAATTTTTTCACAATACTGGAACCCAAGTGAGACACGGGACGCTAGTCGTTCGTGCTTGGTTGCTTGCTTCGCTGATTTAATTGCGCTAAGTCTTTATAATTTCATTTATTCCAAGTTCATAACAATGAAAGGGTCATTCGTGGTAGGTACACGAAAGTCGAGGAAAGTAGCCTTCTGCTCGCAGCGGGGAGCCTGCCTCGGAGCCTGCCTAGCTGCCCGGCCCGGGGTGGCATCCCCCTGCCGGCGGCGCTAGTTTGGGAATCGCTGCTCTAGAGCAGTGGTCGGCAAACTTTTTGCATCATTTTCAGGTATGGTCAGGCTCCACCCGACTTAATTTTTTCTACTACTTTTCGGTCTAT
>NC_046662.1:99137329-99139395 GCF_010883055.1 Belonocnema kinseyi
GATTGTAAAATTACGAATTTTTTAATGTCACATTTTTTTCCCATTTTCTAACAAAGGACCCTTGAGGAAAGGGGTGGTCTGGCCAAGCTCGCAGGTACTGCCTTGAGAGTAGGTCACAGGGCAGCCAGGGCAGGCTACCCTGCCCAGGGCAAGAGCGTGCCGACCACTGCTCTAGAGCAGTGGTCGGCAAACTTTTTGCCCATTTTTCAGGTAAGGACAGGTTTGACCCAAGAAATTTTTTTCGCCTGTGGCGCTTTGTTCATCAATGCTACGTTTTTCCTGAGATTGGTTGCTTTTCCTCGACAGGGCTTCATTGTTAGATGGGATACTCAATGTGAATAACAAGTTACAAACGAATTTTATTTTAAATTCTCATATCAGCTATTTATAAGTCTGGGATTCGAAATCTGTGACTTTTTTCCGATTAAATACATCTAAACTTATACTTGGGATATTAAAAATCAATGATTTGATGGAATATAATGAAAACTCAATTTTAAACCAAAAGTGTTAAAATGCATTGATTTTTAGTATTTCAAGGCGCTTTTTAGATTCCCTTTGATCGCAAGAAATCAAAGATTTTGAATTTCGAGGTTTCAGAAGGCTAACTTTGAAATTGAGAATTTTTTTCTTTTGAATTTTAATCCCTTTAACGCCAACTCCTTAACAAAGGAAGCAGCCTTGGCAGCCTGGACCTTTTTGGCGCCAGCAGGTACTGCTACGAGATTTTGGGTCGACCCGCCGCGGCAGTAGTTTGCCGACCACTGCTGTACAGCAGCGATTCCCATACTTTTTCTGCAGTTTTCAGGGAGGGGCAGGGCCGCCACCCTACCATTTTTTTCCCTCTACTAGAACCCAAGGGGGATACTTTACTGTGGGTCATGCGGGAGGTTGCATGCTTCACGCGAGAGAATTAGAACCGGTTGAGAAAAATTAAAATGTTTTAAAATGTTAATAAATTAAATTTTAATTAGTTGAATCAATTTCATAATCTGATTTTTAACAAATGAAAAGAAAGTTGATGAAAATCGGTTAATATCTTCAATGCCAGTTGACAGTTCTTGTAATTTTGCATGTACTTAAATATATGCTTAATTACTCGAAATGTTAACCGATTTTCATCGACTTTTTTTCATTTTCTAAAAATTAAATCAGGAAAATGATTCAGATAATTAGAATTGAATTGAGCCATGCCTATAGGATTTTAGTTATTGAAATAGCCTAAATCTCATGACAATGAAAGGGTCCTCATAGCGGGGGGGCTGCCGAGGTGCTGGGCCCACACTGGCTTCTACCCTAGGGTGCTGCCCGGTCCGGGGTGGCTTCCCCCGACCGCGGTCGGGCCGCCGACCGTCGGCACTAGTTTGGGAATCGCTGCTCTAGACTCTCTAGAGCAGCGATTCCCAAACTTTTTATACACTTTCTGGGGTGCAGCAGGGCCGCCACCCTTACATTTTTTCACAATACCCTACCACCAAGGGGGGACATTTGACTGCTTGACTGCTTAACGCATCATGCTTCACGCGAGAGAATTAGAACCGGTTGAGAAAAATTAAAATGTGTTAATATGTTAATAAATTTAATTTTAATTAGTTGATTCAATTTCCTAATCTAATTTTAAGCAAATGAAAAGAAAGTTGATAAAAATCGGTTAATATCTTCAATTCCAGTTGACACTTCTTTTAATTTTGCGTGTTCTTAACGATATGCTTAATTACTCGAAATGTTAACCGATTTTCATCAACTTTTTTTCATTTTCTTAAAATCACATCAGGCAAATGATTCAGATAATTAGAATTGAATTGAGTCATGTCTTTAGGATTTTAGTTATTGAAACAGCCTTAAATCTTATGATAATGAAAGGGTCCTCATAGCGGGGGGGCTGCCGAAGACCTGGGCCCGGGGTGGCTTCCCCCGACCGCGGTCGGACCGCCGATCGTCGGCACTAGTTTGGGAATCGCTGCTCTAGAGCAGTGGTCGGCACGCTCTTGCCCTGGGCAGGGTAACCTGCCCTGGCTGCCCTGTGACCTACTCTCAGGGCAGTACCTGCGAGCTTGGCCAGACCA
>NC_046662.1:99139495-99146908 GCF_010883055.1 Belonocnema kinseyi
ATAGACCGAAAAGTAGTAGAAAAAATTAAGTCGGGTGGAGCCTGACCATACCTGAAAATGATGCAAAAAGTTTGCCGACCACTGCTCTAGAGCAGCGATTCCTAAACTAGCGCCGCCGTCAGGGGGATGCCACCCCGGGCCGGGCAGCTAGGCTCTAGAGCAGTGGTCGGCAAACTTTTTGCTTCATTTTCAGGTATGGTCAGGCTCCACCCGACTTAATTTTTTCTACTACTTTTCTGTCTATTCATGTACCTTAGTGTGAGTGAGCTTACTCCAGCAAGGGTCTTTTGTCCACAGGCATGTCAATAATATCAAGAACCATCAGCTTTACAGTCAATTTAATACTAAATACTTCTCAAATTTTCAACCTTTATAGACAAATTAAATGTATTTGGAATCGTAAAAATACGGAGATTCCAAATATATTACTTTCAAGTAACTGATTGCAAAATTACGAATTATTTAGTGTCACATTTTTTTCCCATTTTCTAACAAAGGACCCTTGAGGAAAGGCGTGGTCTGGCCAAGCTCGCAGGTACTGCCCTGACAGTAGGTCACAGGGCAGCCAGGGCAGGCTACCCTGCCCAGGGCAAGAGCGTGCCGACCACTGCTCTAGAGGTACCGGTTCCACGACTCTTCGGAAATGGAGAACCATCGTCCCACTTCTAATTTGTTTTATTTCTAATGTTATTTTTCACGAATAAAACAAAAACTACGCGCCCTATGAAGAATTAATTGTCAACAAATTTGTAGATCTTTTTTGGGATCACATTTTATGTTCATTCATCTTTTTTCGTATCTTTCATAGTTTGATCAGAAAATGGAATTTTTGATTTTTCATTATTTTTTATGCAATCAAAATTTGAATTTTCGATTTTTCAAGGAAACCCAAAAAGTAGTCTTGATCATGTTGTAGGGCTTTCAGAAAGAATTTTTTTCTCCTTTGGCTTTTTTAGATCGTGCATTGTTTGACTTAAAATTTTGATTTTTGATTGATGTTTGAAATATTATAAATGCTATAACTCTGATAACTCTCTTTGTATATAAAAAAGTAATTAGGATAAATTGGCGTTCTAAATACTATATGAAAAGTCGCATATAGAAATTTAAAATCTAAAAAAAATGGTTGCAAACATTTTGAAAATGTAACTTTTTGAGAGATCGTTTTGATTTGTTCATTTTTTTTAGTTTTATCGTGTTACGGGCAGACGGGCGGACAGACAGACGCCATCGTAAAAACTTGATTTTCGAATTCAAGGTCTCTCAAAACGAGGATATCCGTTGAACAACTGTGGTGTAAAATCTCGGACAATTCTAATACTTTAAAAATACTCACTTTGGTTTCAAGTTTGGGCACTTCTTTTGAAGCTCGCACTGTACGCTCGATAATTTATTTATCTCCAACTTCGCACGCGATAATGTATTTAACTCACACTAGCGCTTGGTTTTTCTACTTCCTCCACATTTTTACCCAGAACTTTTAAAATTAAAAGTCAAGTATCGACAATTGTAATTTAATGATTTTGAATTCTCTTCTGTTAAGCCTCCTTGGACTATAATTTTAATTATTTTCTTTTACAGTACAAGTCCGATAACTTTCCAACTTCGGGGCTGTAGGGGCGGAAATTTTCAGGAATTGCGTACTTATCGGATGCCCTCTCTATTAGCACGATATTAGGTGTGCGCATGCGTAAATCATGGGCGCAAATCATGAGCAAAATAGCACACGTATTGGGAGAACCACATTAGTGTGAGTGCCGTCCGTGTGATGACGTTTTAAGGGGAGTGTACACTTATCGGACTGCAAGTTATCGGACTTCTACTGTAAGTTTAATTCTCATCACGCATCTCGTACTTCGCACTCGATTTTATCCGAAGGGCGAACTGTTCTATATTAAGTTTAACACTATTGAATTAAATGAATAATATATTTATTTCCGTACCTCAGTCTGGGACTGCTTATTCTGATATTGCAAAATAAAGTACAAATTCTGTTTTTAATAGTTACATTAACATTTTTTCCTTATTTTACACTGATTTTTATTCTCAGCTACCCTGAAAAATGTATTTTTTCAATAAATTTATATTATTACAATTCATAATATGCATTGATATTTTAACAAATGTGTCGTATTTATCTTGTTTTTATTACCAAGATGAAGTGCGCATCCTGTAAAAAAGATGTTGTTAAATATAATTTTATTGCACTTTGTATCGTTTTATTTCAAAAATTTAATTTGTTCATTTTTAAGGTCATTTTATACGAGTAAAACAAAAAATTCGCATCCTATCAAAAAAAATTCACAACAAATTTGTAGTTCTTTTTTGTAAGAACAAGATTTTTGTATTCTTTTTTCCAGCAACTTGTATTTTTTTCTAAAAATTCAACTTCTTAATTGTTAATATTATTTTTGACAATTAGAACAAACACTACAAGTTCTACACTTAACAAAATGGTTAGTTGTGCTGCCGTATGCAATAATATGTCCATGGATAAAAAGGTGTTATTCATATGTATTTTGAGCCGCTGATTCCGAATATATCCGGCTTTTTTCGAAAAAGTGGTACTTATTTTTTAAATCGCAATTGTTTAAACAAATTATGAAAAATTAACTTTTTTGATCTGGACAATTTTTTCTAGAAAACATGGCCCATTTTAAGACCAAAAGATCTGTAGAAACTTTTTCGTTAAATACATATTTTAAAAGATATAAATTTTTTAAGTTTAGAAATTTGACGTTTTTCACAAAATTTGAACATTAACAACATTTGACCTGTTCAATATTTTTGAAAATTGAAAAAACGTACTCATTCATTAAAAGTTACTTTATAACCTGATGTAATTCAACATTAGCGCAGACCCGACGGAGATATGATTTTCGCGACTAACAGTCAGCACTTTTCCGACGTGCCTACCGCTCTTGCGCGCCGCGCACGTCCTACTATCGACGAGAAAACTATAGGCGTCTTTGAAGCTTAACAACTCAGTCAAAAAAATGCTAGCGCAACAAAAAAACAGTCGTTTAAAAGATGAAAGTGTTCTACGTTAATGAGCTTGAAGACGTTTATGTAAAAAAATTTTGTGCTTTGCAGACTGAAAAATGTAAAAAAAGTAAGGATTTTTGGGTACATTTGAGAACAGTCAAGTTTAGAGCATTATTTCTTATACAAGGGGCGATGGAAAAAATTTGAAAAAATTCATGAGTACGAGGAAAACTGTTGTGAATCAGTTGCAGTGGAGAAATTTAAATAATAATAAAAATTGTTGCCAACAAGTACAAAAATGTGCAACTATATTATCCTCAGTTCTAATACAGATATTAAAGCGATTCAAACTGCAAACTGTAATTGATAGGCTCTGTATTTATTTTTAATCACCCGGAAGGATGTGTTAGTTTTCTTTTTTGTGAAAATCGCGCTATTTTTAGACATTTTTTTGTTGGAAAACAAGTGACAGAAAGCAGGGGGGGTCCTTTTTTTATTTTACTGCCGACCGCTGGTGCCATTCTTCGGCCCCTAGTTCTGAATGCTTGGATGGCACCTAGCCACGGGTCAAAGAAAGGCACCAGCGGTCGGCAGTAAAAAAAAAACGAGCCGCTCCCCTGCTTTCTTTCACTTGTTTTCCAACAAAAAAAATGTCTAAAAATATCGCGATTTTCACAAAAAATAAGACTAACACATCCTTACGGGCGATTGAAAATAAATACCGAGCCTATCAATTACAGTTTGCAGTTGGAATCGCTTTAATATCTGTATTAGAACTGAAGATAATATAGTTGCACAACAACTATAGTTGCAACTGGTTCAGAACAGTTTTCCTCATACTCATGAATTTTTTCAAATTTTTTCCATCGTCCCTTGTATAAGAAATAATGCTCTAAACTTGACTGTTCTTAAATGTACCCAGAAAACCTTTCATTTTTCTACATTTTTCAGTCTGCTAAGCACAACATTTTTTTACATAAACGTCTTCAAGCTCATTAACGTAGAACACTTTTAGCTTTTAAATGACTGTTGTTTTGTTGCGCTAGCATTTTTTTTGACTGAGTTGTTAAGCTTCAAAGGCAGATGCCTATAGTTTTCTCGCCGATAGTAGTCACATGTGCTCAGCCACGCGCAGTCGATATTTCGGTAATGGGTTTGAATTCGAAATAAATATTAGTTTAAAAATAAGTTATTATTGATATTAACAATCTCTTTTTATTGATCGATAAGTTCCTTGCGTACGTTATTTAATAAACTATAAATTGAAATAACTCACTGCTTGGAGCTATAATGATTTTGAAAATATTTCTCAAAATACTTTGTTAATCTAATAAGATCCGCAGTAAATTGCAAATATTACGTATTCTAAATTTCTTGAGAAATAAATAAAAATATTTATCAAATTTTCTCATATACATTAAAACTTTTTATCCGATATAGAGTTGAATTTATGTCTCCGTGCACATGCATTTTACGCTCCCGGACTAGTTAGCCAAACTAAATAAAATTGTATTTGCTTCAAAAACAATAAACAAAACGCTTACATAATAGAAGCGTAAATAAAGTTTATATAGACTTGTGAAAAGTGTACAGATCGACACTTAGATATTGTACTTTTACCAAAGTAATAAGAATACGAAATACTTTCTTAATATAGTGTAAATTTCTTATTTTGAACCACATTAAAAAATCTGCAAATCAGGGCCAGATATGATCAAAGTTTTACAAAGAGAATGAATAAATACAAAAATAATAATCCTTTGATAAACTGAAAAGCGATTTAACATATTTTCTATGCATACAATTTCACAAAATGTTATTAAATATTTTTAATTATCCGAGATGTGTGAAATATTTTTCATTTAAGAATCTTCCATTTAAGGTATGTACACCTAATCGGAAATAAAACATAAAAATAACATTCTCAATTTCTGGTCAAAAAATGTAGCATTTTTAAAGATTCATTAAATAATTTGAGCGGTTCTAAAATGTAAAGTGCAATGAAATATACACAATTTAAACATTTTTAGTAATTTTCATAATTTGCGTTTTTTATAATAAAAATATATTTGACTTTGAAAACATTCTTTATCGTATTTTTTATTTGGATATACTTAATTATCCCTCTGTGACTCTAAGAGTAAATTAAGAGAGCATCGAGGCAACATGATCCGATCGGTAAGGTAGAATCTTCATTAAAAGATAAATATAAAACATTCATGGTTATAAAATTCAAGAACAGTAACAACCAAACTTATTTGAACTTGATATTAATATTGCAGTAGTCATTTCGAATGACTATTGTTTACCGGCACAGTCGATAAAGTGGAGTACTTACCCAAGTAAATGAAGCCCAAACAAATTATAAAAAATGTAAAATTTATATTAAACTAAATGCATGCGATTCGCAAAATTAAAATTTTAGAAGCACTTTGTTTATTTATAAATGTAACATAAAATTCAAGTAACTTAAGTTGATAAGGCAGATACCGAACTGTCCGCGCAGAAGGTAACTATAGAGACTGCATTACTTATTTTACCTACAGTAGGGAATTTCATCCCCTAAAATGTAGAAATAGTAATACATTTATTTTATTTTATATTTTAATAATATGGGAAATTAAAACTTTAAGAACATTAAATATGTTTATCGAACCAGAACATTTCTTTATCTATCTGGTATCTAAGCAACCGATGGAATACAAACTTGTCCACGTACATAGACTATATAGTTGCCTCTTAAGTAGTTACGGCAGTGCAAATGTCAGACAGCTTGATCCATTCTCGATTGTTATTTTTAATTACGAAATTTGGCAATTATGTTCAGCCAAAATCCTCGCAAAGTGTACGAAGCTCGAGTAACAGAGGGCCAATATAAGGACAAATTTCCTAAGAAAATTTCGGAATTGAGGACCATTCTAAAGGTTATTATCATTATTAATTATTTGGACGCTTCGTAAAAAAGGGTCTACTTGGTCGATCGTAGCTTCGGAGATATTCGCGTTTTTGGGAAGAACGATAGAAAGTATACATTTTGAGGTTTCGATGGGAAATCATCCTTTTGATTTATTTCATTAGGTAAAGCGACGATAATTATAATCTAGTTCACTTTCATACAAATATTATTGACGTTCTTATTTATTTGTGAAATAAGATTTACGTAACTTACGAGTTGACTGCATTTCTGTATTATTATTCAAATTACTATATTCAAAAAATGTATGTTAAAACAATAAATTAAAATATTTCAACATTTACATTTTTATAATTCTTTCAGGACACTGACAAAAATTTAACGATTTGTGAAGAAATACTGACGGCCTACATTGAGAAAAGAACCCAGGTATATATAAAAATGAAATATTTATCAGCCCTTCTTAATAATTTAAAATGTTTACGTGATTCTTTTTTTCAAATATATCGACTGAAAAAACTATAGGAACCTTTTAGAATAATAATAATTGTACTTTTTGCAAACGAATGCATTTAAACAAGTATAATAACAATTTTTATACATTTATTTCCAAAAATGAAAAACAAACATTGTTTATAACTTGAATTCTAATAGAAGAGCAGAATTTAAAAGATCTTAGTTTTTCATTCCATATTTCTTAATAATGTTTCAATTACATTAAAAATAATTCCCATTTTCTTATACCAACCACGGCTGAATTTTGTCTGGCCACGACCTTGTTACCAACCCTCATAACAGTCAAACGAACGTGTTTTTTAATTTAATTACGTATTTTTAATTCAGTATATTCAATAAAGAATTCATTCCTACTTTTTTATACCATTTTGTTAACATTTTTTTACCATTTTTTAAAAATGGTATTACTAAGTGAACGTAAGGGGACCAAACTGTGTGTTTTCGTTTTCTCTCCCTCATGAAAACTAATTTTGTACTTTAAAAGAGACTTTTTATCATTATCTAATTTTAACTTTTTTTTCTGTGAATTGGTTTAATTTGTAATTTTTTTACTTTGTAAATTTTAGATTTTTAAATAATTTTAATGAATAATCAATTTGGAATGTTTATAAATTTGAATAGTTTAATTTCAAATGTTTGAAGTATAAGTACGACAAATAGCAATTGATGAATTGATGAAAAACTTTGTATTGAAATGCAGCAGAATTTTAAAATCGAATCAAAAAAGTGGATTCCCCTTATCCATTTTTTCCTTAGAAGTCGGGATCCTGTTATTAGGCCCAATGTTTCAAACCCGAGCATATGAGTGACAACTCAAGGCTTATTGTTTATTCAAGATCTTATGAATTAATCATTTTAATGGAGCATACAAAAAATACTATACAATAGTTATACTTTTAGTATTTACATTTTTTTAGGAATGAGCCTTATATATAAAAACCTGTATTTGGTATCCCGATGATTCATTTCTTTCTATTTTTTTGCATGTAATAGTATAT
>NC_046662.1:99147008-99156751 GCF_010883055.1 Belonocnema kinseyi
CATGTTCTGAGAAAGAAAGTCCGTAATTTTTCGTTTTTCGAAATTGCTACCAAACATTTACAAATCTCGTTTAATTAACATGGGGAAATTTTCGAAAAATTGAACTCATATTGCAGGGTTTCATCGAAACGTACTGAGCTTCTTAGGGATGAAAGAGTGATAACTACGAAATAAAACCATGCTAATAACTATGATTTCCTGCCCACCCTCACCCTCCCCACAACCCACCAAAAATTAAAAAACTACATTTTCACGTATTATCGTTATTTTTTAGCAGTTTCTGTCGTCTTTTTCATACAAATAATTACTAGTGAACAATTTAAATATTTGCCATGATATTTTAAGCCATTTTCAATTGTTTAAATAAATGTAGCTTATTTAAATTATTATTATTACACCATTAGACCATTTCCCTTTCGGGGTAGGCGTGACTCACTCGGCAGGGGAAAGGAGTAGTGTGTGGAAGGGATAGAGATTTTTCAGATTGATCCAGAATTCTCGTGATATTTAAGTAAATAACACGGTCATTCCGCAACACTGCTCCTACCCAGGTTGCTGATCAATCTCTCTAGCAACCACCCCAAGCGAAGTACCTCACGAAGTCGTTATGTAAGGTTCCCCACTTGGGTCCATTAATAGCCAAGGTCTTTGTTTCAGGCGTCATTCACTCTACTGACACTCTTTTTATTAACTATTTGCCGCCAAACTTTCCTGTCTTGTTTCGTTAGTCGTTCATTTGGCATTCTCTCAACATGTCCGAAACATCTTAAACGATTTCTTTCCCATGTGTCTACTAGCGTCTCTTCTGCACCACATTCTTTTAGAATTATCTCGTTACTTACTTTGTCCATTAGGGTTTTCCCGCTTATTATGCGCATGAAGCTCATGTCAATTGCGTTAATTTTACTCTTATCTTTTTCTTGATAAGTCCATGTCTCGCTACAGTATAGTACAGTCGGTACAACTATTGAATTATTTATTGCCATTTAAATAATTATTTATTTCCAAAAAATGTTTTTAAATAATCGGATTTTCTGATTGAATTGAAATATTTTGTCATTTTTTGGAGTGTTACATTTTCCCAATATCATTACGTAATTATTTATTACTTATTTTAAGAATTTCTACAAATTGAGCCAGAAATGTTTATTTTTTTCAAATTGGTATCCTGTGCTACTTTTGAATGATTACATAATTTCGAGACATTTTTTCTAATGTTTAAAAAATTTCTATTTGTTTGGGCAATTTTTATTTGCTCAAGCAGTTGTTTTTCAATAACTAAAAAATGATATAAAATAGAGAACATACAATTAATTACGATTCTAAAAGCATTTTTGGAAGAGTAATCATTTAATACAATTATATTTGATTAAACAATTAAAAAGTGGTTAATGTATGATTTCTATACACTATTCAGTCAGGAACAAAATTGTATGTGTTCTATTTTATTTCATTTTTTTAATCAGCGAAAAAGAACTGCTTGAGCAAATAAAGATTGTTTAAACAAATATAAATTTATCAAACATTAAAATAAATGTATTAAAATTATGTAATTATTCAACAAAATGTGGCATAGGATATTAATTTGAAAAGAAAGTTGATATCTCCGGTTCAATTTAAAAAAAAATTGGAAATAGACCATAAATAATTGTTTAAATAATTATATAATGTTCTTAGAAAATTTTAATACTCTAAAAAATGACAAACAATTATATTTCAATCAGAAAAGATGATTATTTTTTACATTTTTTGGGAATAAATAATTGTTAAAATAATTTAAGTTTGTTTAAGCATTTAAAAGTTGTTTAAGAAGGCATGGGAAATATTCAAATTGTCCATTAGTAATTATTTGTATAAAAAGGGTGACGGAAATTGCTAAAAAGTAACAATAACACGTAAAAATGCAGTTCTTTGATTATTGGGTCATATTTGGGGCGCTGCAGAGAGGGTGAGGGTGGTTGAAAATAAAAGTTATTTATATAGTTTTATTTCGTAGACACTCCTCGTGAATTCCTAAAAATTTTGGCAGGTTTCGATAATACCCTGGAACATGAATTCCATTCTTCGATAATTCAAAATTTCCTTAAGTTAATTGAACGGGATTATGAAGTGCCCGGTAGCACGTGTTAATATTCGAATTTGGGAAAACAAAAAATTATAAATTTTCTTTTCCCGGAAATGGAAACTTTGGGGGGGGGGGGTCTTGCTCTGTAGCTGGAAAAGAGTTTTTTGGACCACCCTAATATAAATAGACCCAGGACACACACACACACTGTACACGTAACGATGACTACTATTAGGTATGATTATTAATTATTTTCACTTTAACCACCAGCTAACTTAACTTCGTTGAATGCTGAGGTAAAAATAATGACCGAATGCATGGAACAAAACTTTATTTTTGTGATATCTTCGTAATAAATAGTAATTAATGTCATTTTATTATGTCATTAAATAGTTCTTAGAAAATGAAAACTTTTTTTTAAATACACTTTTATAGAAAAAATCAGTTTTTACGAAAATATTAGCCAAATAGAGCAACAATGGACCAAATCTCATGTATTTGGCCCATTGTTTTCTTCTCAGAATTGAACGAAGTGAAGTTAGCTGATGGTTGAAGCGAAAATAACTAATTGAATTTTTAACGTTTTCAATTCTATTTTCTACATTTGTATTTAAAATGTTATAAATTTTCGCGATTAAAAAAATTAATAATTATGAATTATTCGCATTGAAAATTGATGATTTTAAAATTTTCGAATCGTTAATTATAATATATTTCAAATCTCGAAATGTTTAGGCACAACCAAAATATTTGAGATGCGTCGACCAAATTTCGATCCTTTCCAATATTTTCCGAACTGAAAATATTTGTCTTAGACTTTTTGAATTTTTAAAGACTTACAATTTAAAAAATATGTATAGTTAAATTGTTTGAAAAACATAATTGCGCATTTACTTGAACATGCAATTGCTTTATTAACTAAAATTATAATTGGTTAGCTGAACTGTTAACAATGTTCGGAAATTTTAAACATTTCATACGCAAAAGTAACGGAGTTTTCGCAATTTCTGTTACTGAAGTCGGGATTACGACACAATTTCCGTAAATCTACCAATTTTACGTAAAGTTATGAAGTTTGGGAGCAAATTACGAAAATACTTCCTGAAATTACGAAAATACTCGGTTTGACTCGGATCCCTTCGGTACCATTCGGAAGGACGCCGCCGTTTTTGCCTAAGTCGCAGTACAAGCAAGGAATAGGTCACGCATTTTTTTAAAGCTCTTTCTATACATATTAATTCCCCTCGCAAGTACTCGCTAAATCTGAATTAGTTAAATTTAATTAATTAGCAGTCAAATTTGACTAATTGTAGAAGCAAGAACTCAGTAACTGATAATTGGTCAAAAATAACTAATTGAATTGGATACTTTCGTCTAACCAAATCAATTAGTCAAACGCTAAACGTGGCGGACGGTGGCGTAACTACTAACTCGATAGTCAAAAATCTACTAATTGTTTAGTCAAAATGTACTAATTGATGAGTTAAAATGAGACGTTTTCGGAGAGATGCGCATGTCCGTAACGCAAATGTTTATTTCTAAGACATCACTTTAAATCATTTTTTAAGTTTCACGATGAAATTTATTTTTAATACGTGTCGCTTATCGCAGCGAAGAAAAGAACTATTAATTAAATTAAAAAATTACAAACTAGAGACCCTTTTTTAGAAGAAAAAATCCCCTATTTTCCCTAATATTGAGCTGGTCAATCACTGTAATCCCTGTTGCAATATAAGAAACTGAAACGAGTTTCTCATATATATTTATTACAAACTCACTATTTCATCGTTTTAATCGAAAAGTCCGGGGTACTTCTCGTAAATTTCCGTAATAGCCAGTGTCTTCTTTAAAATTCACTCTTTCCTATTCTTGAAAGTCTGAGTAACAGAATAATCTTCTCTTTTTCTGCGACAACCACTTGACAGTGGTTATGTTGAGAAATTCACTAATGAATTGATAGGTTTGAGAAACGACTAATTAAAATTAGTCATTTTTTTTACTAATTCAATTGGCAAGGTACAAACAGTAGCCCGTTGACTCATTTATTCGTGAAGACCTTGACAGTAACTAACTTTTCATTCAAAATGGAGTGTACTGATTGAATTAGTTAAATTTTAACTAATTCAGATTTAGCGAGTTACTTTTGATTGCACCTGGCAGCATGAACATTGCAGTGAACATTGATAGTTTCTGTGTCAAAATAAGGAACGAGAAAGTAGGAAATGACATAAAGGCCCTTCTTAACCAGATATACAACGCAGCTAATTTCAGTAACGGTAACGTAAAATTCCGACAGTTATACGTTTTTTTCAGTTAATTAAAATTTTAATACATAAACACTGTACACGTATTGAAATTATAATTAATAGAAAAAATGCATTAGTCCTGAAATTTCACGTTACCTTTTCTGAAAATTACGAAAAAATTTCGGATATTTACGAAACACGTAACTGAAAGACGATACCGTTAGCGCTACTGAAAATGAAGAACTGTTTCGTAATTTTACGAAATATGAAACTGCAAAAAACTTCCACTACAAGTTCCATAAAATTCAGAAAGAAATTTTTAACAGTCTCTAAATTTTCCTTTAAATATTAGTAATATTTCTTGCATCTGAGAAATTAATCTAAAAATTAATATTGATAAAGACAATTGCAATTATACTTAATATTTTATGATACTCCTTCACTAAAGCAAAGCAATAAATTATTCCCTTTCACACTGAAGTCTATTACTTTCAACATCCTAGCAATCAATTCAATAATTACATTTCCTGAAAACTTATTGAGTATATGTTAGAAAATATAATGGAAAAATAATCACCAAATTAAGTCAATATTGAAATTGGGTCGTTTGTTTTTGTATATCCGCAAATAATCTTTTATAATACCTACCCATTTTTAATATCCTTTTTCTCAATTTTTTTATCACTCTTTGAGCAGTAAAGAATTTATATTTTTCCAGAGCATAAATGTTCTCTGCTAATTCACGCACATTATGGACACTTACTCCTTAACTTTCGCAATTTAGTTTTTGCAAGAACTTGCTGAGAATTTTAACTTTCATCAAGCATTTCGCAATTCAACTCTATTCCAGATAATTGTTTCGCGACAATGAATTTGACGCATGTAAAAAAAATTTAATTATAGGTATGAATCTAGAAATGGATGTCACCATTATTCATGTTTATAGTAAATGAAAGTGAGATATTGGTTTTAATTATACATTAAAAGGCCATCCTAAACGTTTAAGGCCCACAAACCAACTCTTTCACTTATTTTCTCTATAATTTTCTCTGCGGGACTTTCCCGGCTGTGCACTTTATGAACGACCGCAACAGGTTCACTGTCATTCATTTCCAATTCTGAAGTGCATAAAGCATCACCTAAAGACAGAGTCGCTGATAATTATCATAAATGAAAATCATTTTTAATTATTGAAATTATTTATCGCTTTTTTTTTAATTTCCTCAAACTATGATGCCAGTGATGTTTAGTGATGGAAAATTTTCATTCGATATTTTTCATTAATTTTATCAAAAAATTATATAATCCAATTTATAACTTGGTCATTCAGAAGTCGAAAAAATTCTCTTTTCCCCCTAATTTTCTTTAATGATGTCGCCATTGAGGTTTGATGATCTTAAATTATCGTCCAATATTTTTTATTAACTATATAAACAAATTATATAAACAAATACCTAGTGTGGATGTATAAAGGCAGAAAATTTACTTTTTTTCGGAACCAGCCTCAAATAATGTTGCCAGTGATGTGAATAGGCGAGAGTAACAATAGGGTTGTTTCGCGATTTTGGATGAAATTGAATGAAATGAAATTAGATGGTTCTCCACTTGGGTCTATTAGCGTCCAAGGTCTTTTGTTTTAGGCGTCATTCACTCTACTGACACTCTTTTTATTAACTATTTGCCTCTATACTTTCCTGCCCTGGCATACTTCTCTAGCTTCTTTTATGTCCATGCATTTTTTCAAGCAGGCTCTCGCGTTTCTGTGACTCCTTATGTCTCTTCTAACCAGGTTCTCATTCACACATTCTAACCATTCTTTCCGCGGTCTACCTCTGGGCACGCTGCCATTTACTTTACCTTGATACACTTGTTTCGTTAGTCGCTCATTTAGCATTCTCTCAACATGTCCGAACCATCTTAACCGATTTCTTTCCCATGTATCTACTAGCGTCTCTTCTGCACCACATTCTTTTAGAATTATCTCGTTACTTACTTTGTCCATCAGACTTTTTCCGCATATTATGCGCATGAATCTCATGTCAATTGCATTAATTTTACTCTTATCTTTTTCTTGATAAGTCCATGTCTCGCTACCGTATAATGACGATGCGAAACTCATGATAAAGAGTTTAGGCCTCGGTCTGCTGCTGCCAATTCAGACTATTTTGATTTGATAGCTTTACTTGTTAAGGATTATGTCACAAAAAAGTTATCCTGTTGTAATATTAGGTTTAACCCTTTCCGGCATACATTTTTCAGGGAAACGAGTTTTCATTAAAATTGGTACATAGGGGTTTTTGGGGTCGCTGATTACGAATCTAAAGTCAGACTTTGAACATTCAAAATGGCGGGTCCAATGTGGCGGCTAACGTTTGGCATATTTTTCTTTTTTTTCTGAGAATTGGTATACGGGGGTTTTTGGGATCACTGACCACGAATCTGAACTCAGATTTCGAAAATTCAAAATGGTGGATCCAATATGATGACTTAAATTTGGATTTTTTTAAGAATTGGTATACAGGGGTTTTTTGGAGTCGCTAATCACGAATCCGAACTCAGATTTTGAAAATTCAAAATGGCGGATCCAATATGGTGGGCAAAATTTGGATTTCTTTTTTTAATTTGTGTTCAGGGGTTTTTGGTATCTCTGATCACGAATATTAACTTAGATTGTGAAGATTCAAAATAAAGGGCCGAAATTCAAAATATTTCTAAATTGTTTTTTGAAAGTTGACACAAGCAGGGGGTTGCTGATCTTGAATCTGTAATCAAAATGACAAATATTTAGAATATTGAGGTTTGAAAAAACATACACCTACTCACCTAAAACATTAATTAGTACCAATATATTTATGTGTGTGTGTATGAATATGTGTGCATACTTATTCTTTCTAGTCGTGACGCCTACAATAAAATTTATTGTTAATGGTTCTTTTTTTGTCAAAAATTATATTACTTGGCTCAAAACTTAATCATTTTCTTCAAAATTCGACAATTCTGTCAACATTCATCCTTTTCGTTTAAAAATTCTTTTTGTTCGGTGGAAAATCAATTCTTTTAATTGGAGGGTACAAATGTCTGGTTAAAAATTGATCTGTTTTAGTTGGTTGACATTTTCTTCTCAAGTGAAAATCTTTATATATAGTTGAAAATTCAACTGTTTTATCGAAAATACCTGTTTTTGGCTGTGATTCGGATTTGAATATTTTTTCAAAATTGGTCTTTTTGGTTTTTTTCTATTCTTTTTCTGGATTTACATTTTATATTTCTTCAACGGTCTGAGAAGACGACCGGATACTAACTTCCATATATCACAACGCTGCTGAAGGCTGGTGACCTTTTCAGCATGAAAACAAAAACACAAACCCAAGACGACTCTCTCGGTTCCAGTTCTACCTCCCCCCCTCTCCCAACCCTCCCTTATTAACTGAAGTTTTTGGTGGGACTGATGTTAGAACTACAATATCCACCATATGACGATTTGATACTTAACTTTGACATGATTTCGACTCAGAAAATAAACTTATTGCAAAAGGGTGTTAGTTGGGCGTATAATCTAAACAATGAATAATACAAACTACAAAATAGCCTCGGAAAGGACTGGAACTTTTAATGACAAAAGGCATGCGCACGGAAAATCTAAAGGTCATGTTTCAGGCGACGAATGGAGACTGGGCGTTTGGAATGCTAGGGGAGTAAATGATCTCAAGGTAAAAGAATTGCGTGAAACTATGGACGTGAAGAAACTAGATATTTTATGTGTCCCCGAAACAAAGAAAAAGGGATGCGAAACTAAAGACATAAAAGACGGCGTCTTGAAAGGCGGATTTGAAATATGGTCAGGAGTAAACTGTGAATCACATGGTAAACAAGGAGTAGGTCTCATTTTGAATGAAAGAGCAAAGCAGCATCTCGGAGACCATGGTTTCGTGTCTCCCAGACTGCTGTGGGCTAGAATGAAAGTAGGAATCAGAAGACTATTTATTATAGCATGCTACGCGCCGGTTGATAGTGATTCTAGAGAAGTAAAAGACGCTTTCTGGGACACTTTAAATGACACAATAAACATCTGCGAACATGGGGAAAGAATAATTCTACTAGGAGACATGAACGGTTTGGTAGGCATCCAAAATCAGGACACAAAAAGAGTATTAGGTAATTTTGGGGAGCCAAGAACAAACTATAACGGAGATAAACTAGTTGGTCTATGCTTAGAAAGGGGTCTATTTATTACAAATACTTGGTTTAGGCATAAAATGATCCACATGTACACCTGGTCTAAAGGAAATAGCCGCAGTTAGTCAAAGATACAAGTCATGAGGGGTCCTGAATGCAATACTGATCATTACCTTCGGATCTCAAAAATTAACTTAGGTCGGGGTTGGAGAAAAAAGAGACCCAAGAAAGCAAAACAAACGCGAATCAAAATTGAGAACCTACAGAAACTGGATGTGCGAATAGATTTCCAAAATAAGATAATCGAAAGCATAGATAGGGCTACATGGGAGGACCGTATAAAAAACAAAGATATGGAGGGCGCTTGGACAATGTTACGGGATATCCTTATTAGATATACGATCGAAATGTGTGGTACCGCCGTTGTAGGAAGAATTTCTGGTGATGCGTGGTGGAATGATGAAATTCAGGCTGCCCAAAAAGCAAAAAGAGAAGCGTACAAGAGAACTCTGAACATCGCAGGTCTTAGCAATGAGGAAAGAAGTAGACGTAGAAATGATTATAGCCGCGAAAACAGGCTACTTAAACGATTAGTTAAAGAAAGTAAAGATATAATTAGAGCAGAAGAAGAGATAAAAATACAAAACGACTTTGATCAACTTTATAAAAAAATGAAAGGAAACAAAAATACAGAAATGGTCAACATGCAAAATAGTAAGGGGGAAATGGTATATGATGCAGGCGGAATACTAGAGGCTTTCGAAGACTATTTTAGGAGACAATTCGGAGATAAAGCTATAGGACACCACAAATGCGATGTTGAACACGATGCGATGGAAAACTCAACTGAAAAAGTCTGTGTCACTGAGGTTAGGGATATAATTAAGAACTTGAAAAACGGTAAGGCTGCCGGGGTAGACGGTATTATCGCTGAAATGCTTAAACACGGTGGCGCGTGCATACCACATAGACTGTGCGAATTAATAAATTTATGTTTCGAGATGGGAGACGTCCCAGACGATTGGAAAGACGCTATTATCGTACCAATATACAAGAGAAAGGGAGATAAAAGCGAGTGCGATAATTACAGAGGGATTAGCTTATTAAGCACCGTAAGTAAAATATATTCAAAAATACTTATTCGTTGAGTAATAAAAATAACAGAAGCAAAGATTTGGGAAGTCCAAAGTGGGTTTATGCCAGGAAGGTCATGTACAGATCAAATATTTAGCTTAAGGCAAATAACAGAAAAAAGT
>NC_046662.1:99156851-99159308 GCF_010883055.1 Belonocnema kinseyi
GCGGGAAAACCCTAATGGACAAAGTAAATAACGAGATAATTCTAAAAGAATGTGGTGCAGAAGAGACGCTAGTAGACACATGGGAAAGAAATCGTTTAAGATAGTTCGGACATGTTGAGAGAATGCCAAACGAACGACTAACGAAACAAGTGTATCAAGGTAAAGTAAATGGCAGCGTGCCCAGGGGTAGACCGCGGAAAGAATGGTTAGAATGTGTGAATGAGACCCTAGTTAGAAGAGACATAAGAAGTCACAGAAACACTAGAGCATGGATATAAAAGAACCTAGAGAAGTATGCCAGGACAGGAAAGTATGGCGGCAAATAGTCAAGAAAAAGAGTGTCAGTAGAGTGAATGACGCCTGAAACAAAGACCATGGCTGCTAATGGACCCAAGTGGGGAACCTTACATAACGACTTCGTGAGGTTTTTCGCTTGGGTTGATTGCTAGAGAGATTGAGCAGCAACCTGGGTCGGAGCAGTGTTGCGGAACGAACGTGTTATTTACTTAAATAGCACGAGAATTCTAGATCAATCTGAAAAATCTCTATCCCTTCCACACACTACTCCTTTCCCCTACCGAGCGAGTCACGCCTACCCCGAAAGGGAAATGACTTAATGGTGTAACTAAATTCAGATTCGTGATCAGTGACTCCAAAAATCCTTGTACACTCATTTTTTTTTAAATCCAGAAAAATTTATTATTTTGACCGCCATATTGTATCCGTCATTTTGGATTTTCAAAGTCTAATTTCAGATTCGTGATCAGCGACCCCGAAAACCTCTGTATACCAATTTTCAGAAAAAAATCCAAAAATATTCCAAGCTTCGGGCGCCATCCTGGATCTTCTATTTTATATTTCCAAAATCTAAGTTCATATTCGTGATCACTGACCCCAAAAACCCCTGTATACCAATTTTCAGATAAAATACAAAAATATTCTCAATTTCGGCAGCCATATTGAGTCCGCCATTTTGAATTTTCAAAATCTGAGTCCAGATTCGTATTCAGCGACCCCAAAAACCCTTAAGTACCTATTTTCATAAGGATATAATTAACAGTTTTTTCAATAATGAATTTTTTCAACAAAAAAGGCTTTTTTCATCTTTGTTTATAAGTATTAACAAATTATTTTTAAAATTTTGACCCTTCGCACAAAAATTTCAATTTTCTATCATTCTGCGAGCATGAAATTTAAACAAATCTGTGTAAAATCCAATAAAAACTATTCTGAAGTCGCAAAAAATGATATGAAAAAAGGTGGGAACACTGTATTCCCACCATGCAGCAAAGGGTTAAGAATCAGTAGTATGTTGAAGGAAAACATTAAGTGCAATTATTAACACATTTCAAAATCGTACTTATTCACGAATTGTTCAGTAAACATGACTACGTTTAAGAACTTTTTCAGTGAATTCTTTATACATACCATAAATATATCTATTTCCGGTAGATTCTCTCTATTGGTTTTTAGGAAACCCTGCTTTGACATTTTTTTAAAACAATATTTTGCGAATTCTATTTCCGATGTGCACATAACCAAAACAAAACATCGGCGCAGAAAAAGATATCTGGGAATCACTGACACGTAAGCTGTGATTGGTGGAAAATCCGACCCCTTTGACGTCAAAGGGGCCCATAATCGACATCGTGATAATAAATTCATATTGCAACATTAAATAAAAAATAGTAAACAATGTGTACAAAATATTTTATGGGCGTTTTTATAATTCGAATTTTATATACTATAAGATTCATTTATTGGAAAAATGATATCTGACTTTGGAAACAACCCTATTAAAAAGCTTTCATTAACCATTGTTATAAAAAATTATTATTATTTAGAATTGCATTAAAAAGGGAAAGGAAAGAGGAAGGAGGTAGAAAAGCAATATTTTAACAACTTTTTAAAGACAATGTTATTAAAAAATCCCATATAAAACCATTGTTGTTGATTTATCGACAATAATTTATTTGGCACAAGAGCATAAGCAGCATTAATATTGATTTAAAATACCCACTTTCTATTAAAATGAGTTTACTTAAGGCCATGTGAGTGTAACTTTTTACATTTTTTTCAAACTCAACTTATGTTCACACGATACGCGATATTGAGTTGAAAACTAGGAAAATTAAATAAGAAACACTAAGAAACGTTTGTCTTTTCCTAAACTTTTACAATTGTAAAAAATGTTTTTTTGTAACAATTTTTTTTTCATCATTATAAAAATTTAGGGCCAGACAAGCGTTTGTTAGTTCTTCTTATTTAATTTCCCAACTCTTCAATTCGATATTGCGTGATATTGCCTGAAACGTACACAATAAATATTCACCGGTTTCAGGCGCAAAAAAAACACTCAATTTTCAATTAGGGAGCGTTCAAGAATTACGTAACGCTTTTTCCAGCCAATTTAGCCCCCCACCCTACCGAACGTTTTTTCCATAGTAAATGTATTTA
>NC_046662.1:99159318-99178026 GCF_010883055.1 Belonocnema kinseyi
CCCCCCATAGGCGCATTACGTAATACTTGAACGCTCCCTTACAAAAATAAAAATGAAAAAAGTTTCCGGAAAAACTTCTGTCCAAACCGGTATATTTGCATTTAGATTATGTGGTAAAAATATTACTTTTAAAAATTCATTGTTTCACAGTAAAAAAAGGATCAATTTTGTTGCAGAGCATTTTGCTCCAACGATCATTTGACTCTCGAGATCATAATGATCTGTCGATTCAGATCAATTTGATCTTATTTTTTGGTTCATTTGTCAGACTAAACAAAATGGCCACCAGTTCTTGATGCCAGTGTAATAACGACATAACCTAAAAATTGTATCTAACGGCACGTAAGTGACAACTACAGTTAACAGGTGATATTTTCTAATGTCAGATTTTATCAAAATGCTCTTGAACTCGGTATCATTTTTGCTGCATATCAAAATGATAAGGATTTCGGTATCATTTTGAAGACTTTTTTTCTGTGTTTAGACGTATAGTGAATCAAGCTAAACCGAGACTACTCAGATTGAAGCGTTGTCCAATCTCCACAGTTCTCCATGACAGCTTGTCAGCTTTAAAAGTGAAAAATTTCAGAAAGCGGCAGCAATCCACCGGTTAAAATGAAACTTTTTCCATTTTTTTCTAAATAAGTGTATTAAAAATTTTTTAAACCTGTTTGGTAATTGTTATTTAGTTGTACAAGTTGATAATTATGAATCTTACCAATTATGGTCTCACGCTCCTGTCGTAGCTCATATCTCCAAATTAGATGGTTTTTTGATGAAAATGCAAACAAAAAATTTGCAAAACGGAAAATTTTCTATAATTTTAGTACTGTACACTTTTAGCTAGAAGCGACCTCATTTCGAGATATGAGTTACGGAAGGAGCGTACGACCCGCGTGATAAAACTTACCCACTACTCCCAGGGTGGATATCTCGAAAAATATGGTCGACAAACGAAACATGAATGTACCATCATTTTTCATTTATATTTTATATACAAGTTTCCTGCAAAAATTCATTTTTTACTTATGCATCCTTTAAAAAATAATCATCAAAAACCATTGGGGGGGGGGGGTGCTTTCCACGATTTAAGGGTATTTATACCCTTCATCTCGGGTCAGAATTATCTTTCAATGATATCTTATTTCTTAAGGCTTAAGGAATATGCATGCAAAATACGACCTGGCCCATGAGGTGAACATTGGCCTAGCCAGGAAGTTGTTCATCTCCGGAGAGTCTTAGGGGACACATTAGAAACTTCAGTTCCACTAGGGATTTGGCCGCTCAGTCTCGACAAATTTGGTCAGCAATGGTCAGCAATGAAAAAAGGCAAGTTTCCTTTTATTTGTATGGATTTTCAAAAATTCTTGTTTTGGTATCTACAACAAGGTCCGCGGTCTAATCTAAACCTTTTAACTGCTTATGGCGTCTTATGGGAAATCCTTATTTTTTGTCACATCGGGTCAATTTATTTCTAGAATAGGGCAGTGAAACACATGTCAGTGTGTTTGCAGTTATGTGTATGTGTGTGCCGAAAGTTATTTGTGGCTTCTTTTACGTCATCTTTGATTTTACCGTATGCAAATCGCTGTAAAGACGAAGATGGGCGACGCGTCTCGATTACGCAGAAAACTTGCCTGCAGCTTGAAAAACAACGCAGAAAAATGGGAGCCCGGGAAAAACAATAAAAAATGAACAGTAGAACACTACAGATAACAGGTTTCGGCCTCTGGACCCCCTGTAGATAACATATGTATACCTTTCATTTGTCATATAACGTTCAATTTTGATGTGAGTGTCCACTCTGTGAATAGTGCCGGGCATGGGCTAGTTTGGGAGTATTTTTCTGGGAATTCAGCTGCCCCCACTCCTGGCATGTAGAAGCACCATCGAATTCGCGTCCGCTATCTCTCTGAATGGTGCCGGTCGTCAGTTTTCTTTTTCCCCCGCAAATACGAAGTGTATATGTTTGGATGTTTTTTGTCGATTTTAAGTCGACAAAAGCTAGTCAGTTGTGTACAAGCATTGATTTGGTAAGTATTTGATGAATTATTATTTGTACTATAAAGCATTCATCGGGTACATAGTCTATTTTCGTACATAGATCTGAGTGACACAATTCAGAGAGACTAGATTGAAATGCCGGTGCTCGAGGTGACTGCGCGATGGTGGTAAAATTTCTAAAATGCCAGTTAACAAGTTTGCACCGCGGATCCTTCATTTCAAATGTCAAATAAAATGTTCTGTAGAAGTAACGCTCTCCACACTCTTATGCCACATACTTCACATATATCTAGTGAAGGCGAGTGTACTTAGTTTAATAATAATCACGCTTGTTTAATTTTTTTTTTTCAATAAAAAATTTTAAATCATATAAGCAAGATAACATACACACGAAATATCCATGGCAAATGTCAGTCGTAGTTGAATATATCTAATCGTGAGTTAAAAGGTATTTGCCAATATAAGTAAATCAACTGTGCACAAAGACATTTCTAATTACTCGTTTCTAAAGATTTGTTTCCAAATCAATAATTTGATTGGTGAAACTATAGAAATGGTTTTATTGAAAGTGTTGAATTGCTTCAGTGCCAGTGACGAAAAACACACAATAGAAATTTGTAACCTTGAAGATGAGAATGAAAATGATCAATTATAGAAATTTCAGTCATAAGAAAACTTCATTCAGTAGTAAAAAAGTTTAGAAAAGAAACACTTAAACTGCATAAAAAGAATAATCACCTTCGATTTTGTTGAAACTCACATATTTTATGTATTTTTGCATGCTGAACAGGTATCTGCATGAAAAAAGTTCGCTTTCTTACTGCTTTCAAGATATCGAGATTTTTTATCGAAAATTTCGATTTTTCTCATTTCTTTGAAACTTATTTACTTTATATGTTTTTTGTTATTGATAACTTAAATGTTAACAAAATGTTAAGAAAAATAAGAAAATGTTAAAAAGGGGCCGGGGGGTCTACGAGTTATAAATAAGAAATTATTCTATGCCAAATCATCTGAGGAATTTCCGCTATTTTTAGTAATTTTAATGAAAAATCTAGTATCAGTTCTCTTAGGTGTTAAAAGAAAAATCCTGGAATAATTTTTGAACGTTTAAAAAAAACTTATAAGATATACAAAATAAAAAATGTTTGTCCTTTTTTACTTAAAATTTAATAACTTTGGTGATTATAAAGATATTAAGGTGTATTTTTTGAAATTATTCGTAATAGAACGCAGTTTAAAAAGAATATAGTTGAAAACAAAAGATTCAAAATCTTTTTGGATTGATCAAAAACTAATTTTTAAACTGCAACAATAGACGAACAATAGAGGAATATTATAAAAGACTTTGAAGCACTAGACACACCATGCCATGACTGATGTCCTTAATTATATTTCGAAAACTAAGGGAGGTCCCATTTTAATATTTGCAGGGCTTGTAGGTCTCATTTTCACATTCCCGGCCCTCCTTCAGGTGTGAAACCTTTAAAATCTTTGAAATACTGTAAAATTATTGAATGAAAAAATGTAATTTTTGGATTTTCCATTATTTTTTATACTTTCAAAATTTGAATTTTTTATTTTTCAAGAAAATTAAAAAAACTGTTATGATAATCTTGTAGGGCATCCAAAAAGCAACATTTTTCTTCCCTTTAATTTTTTCATGTCGTGCGTTATTTGGCTTAGAATGTTCATTTTTGTGTGTTTTTTGGAATTTTGTAAATGCTATAACTCTGATAATGTTTGGTTTTGTAAAAAAAGTCATAAAAGTTCATTGTTCAACTTTTTGAATTTTTATCCAAAATAGAAACATGTTTTTTGGATTCAGGGGGTCTCAAAACGTGGATATTTGACAAAAACTGGGAGGGTCAAATGTTACACAAATCTAATAACTTCTCCTGATATCTTCCAAGTTTTTTTTATTTTTCCAACAATTATTTTAGGGGTTTTCTTTCAACATTTAAAAGAGCGGATAGTAGAGTTTTCATAAAAATTACTAAAAATAGCTGAAATTCTTCAGATGATTTGACATGGAATTTCTTGGAAGCCTGAAATTGGACATGAGTTGAAATAAAATGGGGCAACGGGTCGGGATGCCTTCGAATTGGAACCAATGCTGATTTAAAGACGTTTTTTACCAGAGGACACCCCGAACCCTTTCCAATGACTTCTAATGGGGGAGGGTGGGTAGCGTAGTTAAGAGGGTATTCGATATCTCGAAAACAGTAAGAGAGTGACATTTTTTCGAGCTGATTAGTTTTCAGCATCAAAAGATACATACAATATGAGTTTTAATCAAATACGAGTAAAAGGTGATCAACTTTCATGCAGTTTGACCAATATACTTTCGTTTCTCAATAATTTCTCTAAAATTATACTCTGGTTCGACAAAATGTTTCTTTAAATACTCATAAATTCGAAAATTTTTCTTTTCATAACGATGAAATACTTTTCTTTTTATTTTCTTTTAAAAGCAACATATTTAAGTGGTAAATGACTATGTAATTTGAAGTTGCATTGCTTGTGTGATCTTAAATGGTTTCGCTCATTTATAATTATCTCTTCTAGAATCTGATCCTGTTATTATGAAAAATTCTTTTAATATTTTATTTACGATACTATTTGTTGCTATACCGCATGAATGAACTTTTTTTCACCTTCACCTTGTTAGAAATAGGCGTAATATTTTTCCGACAGCATGTGATACTCGAAGATACCTTTCATATAAAGATACTAAGTAAATCTTTGACTATAATAGAGCAGTAAAACTCTTCTAGAAATTATAGAACTTTTCTTAAAAGTACTGTTACTGTTACTTTGTCCTGTTACTTGTCCTGTTACTTTGACATTAGTTCTGGTCGTTTTAAAGATATAATTTCTGTTCATATTTAGGGACTCTATTTTTTTAATGAACGAAGTAATTGAATGTATGATTGATGTTTGAAATTTCTCTAACCCATGGGAAAATTGATCTTAAATTATTTCACATTAAAAGATTGAATTGAGAAAACTTAAAGTTAAGGTTTTCGATGTTGCTGCTTTTAAATTTAAATAAACCAGTTCAATTCTAAATTTCTTGACATTTTAAGTATACAAAAAATCTGATTGTGCAAAGTTGTATCTTATTATACGAGTGCTTTTAGTTAGTGGTTAAATCGTGAAAAGTCGATTAAACTTCCTTATTTTATTTTTCATCCCACGAGAAAGCAGGAAACCGCTTCGGTTTAGGAACCATTGGTAATTCTTCTGCAGTATTATAAAATGATCTTTTACGCAAGATAGAATTCAATGAATAGACTAAAAGAATAGAATGGAATTAAAACTTGTTCTTTTTTATTGAACGGGCTGTTTTATACATAATTTAAGGTTCAATTTAAATTCATTGTAAATTGAAAAGTTAAATGAATATTAATTTTTCAATTTTGTCATAGTCTGTATAATATTTTTTACGTATAATCGTAGATTGCGGCCAGTATAATAGGAGGTTTTTAAAACAATTTGAAATTAGCTTAAGAGTTCATCTTTTGTTAGAACATTAATACTGTCTTTTCTTAAACTAACTAAATTGTCGCCATGCTGTAAAATCCACTTACTAGAATGATAAGTATACTAATTGGAGGAACGAATTTCAACTATCAAAGCACATTCCTATCATAATGAATTTTTTCGTAAGTTACCGCATAGCATAGTTTGATGCCCATTGATTTCTCTTTGTTCTAAGAAAATCGTTCTGCTTAAGTGTCACAATTTGATTGATCTACTTTAGATAATGCTGGGAAACGTTGTCAATCCAGTTATAATTCTAATTAATAACAAGTTTCTTCTGAAGCTAATAAAATTTAACCAATTATGGGAATTCCACATTTATTGTGCGCCTCGAGCAAGTAAATAGCTTAAGCTCTGCAGAAATGTCAATTTTATGTTCTTTTTGCATAGCAGTAATTGATGAAGTCATCATTGTTTTCATAATAGAATTCCTTTGATCAATTAACTTAAGAGCAGTTAGTTACACTTTTATTCAAACCAGCAATATTATATATAGACATGCTGTATCACGTGAAACACTAAATTGAATATAGATAATTAAAGTACCATTCAAGATAGTTAAATCTCAATCTTAATAATTTAGCCAATTATAATTTTTCTAACAATTATTGTTACCAAATCTAAACTAGACTGTCAGTATTAATTAAATAAAAGGTATAAGAACATTTTTTATTATTTCTCTGTTACTATATGTATAAATAAAAAACTTGATAGTGGTACATTTGCTTCTCGCTTTTTGATCCTTAAAATTTGTGTAGTATAATATTTGCTATAGAAAGTGTTTTTCTTTCAATTCATAACCAAATGTTACAACAATAAACAAAGAAAAATTTATGTTTTTACACTTTTGTCTCCTACCCTTCAAAATCGGAAACGTCTGATGCCCGTGGAGAACTGGAAATTACGTAATGACCTTTTTCATAAGTCCGTGAACAATGTGTGCAATAAGTATTGCATTTTTTTACAACTGACTGCTCAGCAAGGTTTTGCCTGCCGTAATCTACAGGAGGACGACGTTCTTGAAATAACGTCGCGAGAAACTTTCTCCGCTGCACGAAGTAAACTCGATTTACTTTTGTAAGGGAATATCCAAATTAACATGATAGCCTAGGTAACAATTTGTCTTCAAGAGATTATCCAGCGACTCTGTTAAATAACAATCTAACCGTATGTCAAAGAGTCTCGACAGAAACAATCGACTCACACCTTGTCATTCGGTATCAATGATGATTTCTCATGCATTTCTAATTTGAATAGTATATTTATAATTTTTTAGTTAACGCCTTGTAGGAAGTGTTTCCTATAGATTAAACTGTCGTAACGGTATTATTAATAGGTAGTAATAGAATGTAAAAACACCGGTTAATCTCGTACAATGAGATGAATAACGATTACAATTATCGTGAAGTTCGTGTCGATGAAACTTATGATCACTAAGTCGATTACTTTAAGATTTACTGTTTTCTTTTTGTAACATAAATTCAGCTTTCCTTATGCGAAATCGACACACTTTAGTTTTATACACTAAAGTGCATAAAAGGAATGATATTTCCCTTCTGATAAGGAAAGTTTACTTTTCTAATGAAAATATATAGATATTCGATATAAAATATAAATATCATAGATGAAATATCTATACTTCTGGCGAGAAAGTTCGAGTCCTCTGACTTTGACGTTAAAAAAGTAAGTTAAGAAAAAATGGTAGCTCAATGAAAAAGGGATCATTTTAAAGCTGCAAATGTTGTACGTTGATGAGCCGAAAAGTAATATTCCAAAGAATTTGTGTACCTTACAGATCTGAAAATCTGATGAAAAGTAAGGAAATTTGATAGCTTTTAAAGACAGTGGACTTTGAAGCATAGTTTTTATTGAAAAAATAATAGGAAAATTCTGCAAAAATTCATGGTGATACATTGAACATTTCTGAACAGATTACCGTAGAAAAATTAGGAAAATATAAATAATTGTTCGTTTTTTGTGAATAAATATGCGAGTGAACTATCTTCAGTTCTAATGAATGTAATGAAGTGATTTAAATAGGAGGTAGTTAGCTCAACTATCTGTAACCATTTACAATTTGAAGAAAGTATGCGCTTCTGACTGTCTTCGTGCAACTTGTGCCTTCGAGCCTCACTCTGGTCTTCGAACCCTTTCCCTGTGGTCGCGAAAACCGAAGACGATTCCTTGAAAAAAGGGCACCACGCTGGGCTCTGGAACTTGCTTTCCTATATAAAAAACTGACTTTAAATATCGCAATTTGCACGCAGGCAATAAGGAGCACATACTTCCTTCAAGTCGTAAATTATTACAGATAGTTCAACTAACTACCTCCAATTTCAATCACTTCATTATCTTCATTAGAACTGAAGATAGTGCGCTCGCATATTTATTCACAAAAAACGAACAATTATTTATATTTTGCAAATTTTTCCACGGCAATCAGTTCAGAAATTGTTCAAAGTACCACCATGAATTTTTTCATATTTTTCCTATAATTTTTTAAACAAAAAACTATGCTTCAATGAACACTGTCTTTAAAAGCTATCAGATTTCCTTACTTTTCATCAGGGTTTCAGATCTGTAAGCTACACAAATTTTTTGGAATATTACTTTTCGGCTCTTTAGCGTACAACATTTGTACCTTTAAAATGATCCCGCTTTCAAAGGACTCGAATTTTCTCACCGATAGTAGATAGTTTATGAACTGCAAGCGGATTATGTAATAATCGACAGTTACACTATCTGCTTAAATCTTGTAATGCTTTAACGAACTGCTCAAGCACCTTTAGATATTTAGTCTAACAAATCGGAGTTTAAATATCTGTCTAACTATTCTAGCTATTTCATAAAATCACTAGCGTACTTTTGAGCACATTGTGTAATAAAGTTCAATGTATTGTATATACTTTTAAGTAGTGTCTATAACTCTGTACGTCCAAACACAAGCCATTCCGTCTTTCTTTTTCCAGCTCTCCTTCCCCTTGACATGTCCGTACGTTTAGACTCAACTGTTTTGACGTAAATAAACTTAAGGACTCAAGTTTCAATTTTGATTTATTTTTAAAACATAAATTTTGTTTCAAATCGAAGGCGCGTTTTTAGGAAGCAAGCATCACATGGGTTTTATGGGAAATAAATTTCTTGACGACATAAAACTTTTAAATTTCCTCATCAGCATTACTCACATTTGCGAGAAAATTTGCTAGAACAAAAATGCTGCATTGTGTCAAATAAGTTTTACTTTGCATATTACTATTATATAGCATTCTTAACAAAAAATTCACTCCCGATTTTTGTTGCTTGAAATAGATTGTCTTTCACTATATAAATATTTCCTATATAAAAAAATCTGTCTCTAATTTAAAAATATAAAAATGTCAGGGGATATTGTCTTCTTAGCTGAATTTAATGCAATGGAGCGATCATTTTGTTTCACAAACCTCCAAGTGAAAAGTATTATTTTCACTGCAATGTGCTATGAAGTATTTCGCGTGAATCTTCCTACATACATAGTGAACTATATTTTTGCAATATCAATAAACCAATGGTGTGGCTTTAAATGGGATTTTTCCTATTAGATTTGTTGAACTTTATTATACTTGTATCACTATCAACCGTGTAACTGTCAATTATTATACAATCTGATGACATTTTATGAAATGTGCTATGAAATATACACACACCCACACACACGCGCGCGCGTGTGTGTGTGTGCGTGTGTAATTAGATATAATATGTTAAACAACCATCGCACGATCCCCCTGGGAGCCACTGCCATTCTCGAAAATGACACTGGCCCCCAGTAGATATCGCTAAATAACACCTATTGCCACGCCTCCCGACCGGGAGATGGTTGGCAACAGGGTGCGATTGAATTATAATGAATTACCGGCGAAACACTCTCGTGCCTTGAGGACACGGAGCGACCAAAGCATGACAGTTCTCTGCATCCACCTTGGCAAAGTCTCTGCATGTTTGACCCCACCGCTCCCCGAATAGTAATGTTGCCCAAAATTCTCTCAAAGCAGGAAAAAAGGGTGACTTTTCACAAAAGTAGGCAGGGCCGAATTTATCAGTTTGCTGTCTCGGGCATATAATAAAAGTGCCGCCTTTTTACGATCTAATTACTTTTTTTTAATAACTTTTACTAACCAATTAAAAAAAAATCTTGTAATTTAAACAATTAATTATTGAAAAATGGACAAGAAAGTATGTAAATTATACAACTTTTGATTTCAGATAAGAACATTTACATCCACACGCACTCGATTCAGGTAGTTTAGGATACAAAAAAGCCGCAGAAAAGCAACTCATTAACATTCAATTAATTCGTGATTACTTCGTAATAATTAAATTAAATTCTTTAATTTATGGTGAATACACGCCTGAAAGTAGGTTCATAATAAGGAAATAATTTTTTTAATTCAGAATAATGTAAATATCCTATTGAATTCGATATGAAATATTTTTAATTCCTAAGATTTTAAGTCGAAATTGTAATAAATTTTCAAAAAAACAGTTGAACGTCCACCCAAAAAGATGATTTTATCAAAACAGTAGAATTTCCAACCTGCAAAGATGAATTTTAAACCATATTGTCGAATTTTCAAATAAAAAGATTCAAATTTTACCAAAAGCAGTTGAATATTAAAACCAATAAAACGAATTTTCTAGAAGGCAGTTAAATTACCAAGCCAAAATGTTGAATTTTCAACTAGTTGAATTGAATGACTTAAATTAAAATTAAATTGATAACAAAATTCATTAAAATCATTATATTTAAAATTTGTCAACAATCGATATGAATGTTCCACCAAATAGTTGATTTTTTAACTTATGAAGGATTAATTTCAAACGAAAAATGGAACAGTTAAAATTTTAGCTAAAAGACATCATTGTTAACAACAAAAAAACTCATTTTTTAAAAAGAGTTCAATTTTCAACCAAAATAATTAATGCTCTGAAGAAAAAAGACGAATTTTCGACCAAATTTTTAAGTTTTGAATCTAAAAATACGTATTTTTTATATAAACATATAACCACTTGGATAATTTGAATCGCATTTTGACACTTATAAATGCTCAACTTTATTTATGATAACAAAATTAAAGACAGTAAAATCACTCAAAAAATACAAAGTCCAACTACTGAAACTTCTATAGTTAATAATAGTCCCTACAATATTCACCGAAAAATTCCTAGTGATATTCTATAATATTTTCTTATTTCCAGGAAACCAAATTTTATAGTTCCAAAGATTTTTCCATGTATAAATATTTTTTCATAAAACGATAAACTGATACTTTTACATCAATATGACTTTCATAAATGTCTCAAGAATTTTTTGTCAAAAGTAACTAGTTTTATTATTCAGTTTTATTATATTTTCTGACGACATTATCTTTAAAATTGAGTTGTAGCATTTGCTTATGTCGACACCATCTCTTACTCGTGTATCTCTAAGAGTATAATTTGCCGATGTGTTTTACATACATTATTCATAACTATCTGAAATCATAGGTTTCGAGGAATCATATTTACAATTAGTTTTGTTGTAAAAAATAACACCCCAATTTTAAAAGATTTAAATAACGATTTTACATTTCAAGACACTTAAGTGCTAAATGCCTTAATAATATTTTTACACTGTTTCGTCCGCGTATGTACATTATATAAGTGGATAAGAAAATAATACAACTGAAAATGTAATGTGGAATAATAAATAATTACGGCGGTTATAATAAATACTATGCGATAAAAGGAGTCAATCAATTCTAAAGCGCCTGATCGTTCACAACTTCTTATAATACTTATCACTAATTTTTTTGTTACAACATTCGGAACAATATTTGGTTTACACAAGACAAGTTTTAGTCAATAAAATATAAGTAATTTAGTGAATTTAATCAAAGCATTGAATAAAACCCGCAAGTTATGTAGGAAAATCAATATAATATTTAGTAAAATTAAGAAAATATTTGTTAAAATTAATAAAACAAATTAATCAAAAGATTTTGTAAAATGAAAAAAAAGAATTCTGTGAAATTTAAATGAAATAATTCAGCAGAGATTATTATTCAACTTTCAGTATTAAAATATCCCATTTAAAAAAATCATTAGTTATAACTCTTCTACTTCCGAGTGTTTATAGTAAATAATTGGAGAGAAACGAAATCAAACATTTTCATTGCCTTATTTTACTAAATATAAAATACTGATAAATATATTTAGATGTATGAGATAGGATACAGTCGACCGGAAATAATAAATGCTCCCAAAAATTGCGTAATACGCGCGCATGAAGTCCGAGTAATTATCATTGATTTGATGTTTTTATGCATCAATAAACCCCTTTCACTTGAACCGAACGACAAGAAATCCAACTAATGGATGAATGATGTCGCAAAAAACAGGTCGAACCAATTTAATCCTAACTTTTTCTCACTCCATTACAGTAATAGATACTTCCTTGAATTTTTTTATACAGAAGAAATTTTTATTTGAGAAATAACAATAAAATTAACTTTCAACGTTTAAAATGTTTTAAGTTTTCTTTACTTGATTGAGGTATTATTGTAACTCCTATGAATTTCTTATTTAGTCCTCATCTTATGAAACAACGAAATCAATATCAAAATATTTTCTTCTCTACGATAAAAAGAAATTTTAATTCAGGAACCAATTGTAATCTGTAATGTCATCTTCACGCCTCTCAAAAATGAAAAAAAAACATAATTCCTGAAAATTCTTGTCCCATTTTTAAATAATTAGAAATTATTTTTCTAATTTTCCGAATAAATGACTAATTAAACCTATCCCCCGATCTCAAGTTACCATCTTCCGTTTCCCATATTCAATCATAAAATCTAGGCAAAACAAAATCAGTGCAGTTATATTTTACGGTCGAAGAGATAATTAAAGCAAGAGAGGAATTTCAGCCACAAACAATCATGCAATTTTAACGAATCGAGCCATTCTCATAGTCCCACAGTTTTTTCATTGCTTGCCGCCGTCTCGCTTCAGTTCTCTCAAATCAGCAGGTAGGTCCTTGCAATTGAAGAGAAACTCTTCGGTGGCGTTGGTGGTCGTAGTTCTTTCCAGTATTATGCAAAAATGTATCCCCGCCTGCATCCTATAGTTTATTGCCGCAAGCCAGGGACTTTGGTGGACACTTCTCGCAAAGACTTCAAAAGTGCAGGTACGGTGCTCTTACTCCCATGATTTACATGTTCTAAATCTAAAGTGAATTTGAATATCTTTTAAGTAAAATAGAACTGCATACTTCCTCATTAAAATGTCGACTCATTCACCCAAATTGAATTAAAATACAAATCAAAACTTAATTTATAATTTAATAATAAATAATACATTTTCAAATAAACATAAAAATCCAGAAACATTAACATCGTGGAGTTCCAAAAGACGTCTCCCGTAATGTGTGCAAAAGCGTGAAGTGTTCTAACTAACTGTAAATTAGTTGCAAGCCCCTGAAATGGGGTCCAGTGCACTTATTTGGGTGTTGTGTTACCTATGTATCGGTCATGTGCTTGCAATAGTGGATTATGATCAAAAACATCATGCGGGACATTATGAGGAATATCATCAAGAATTTGGAAAAAAGCGGCTTTCAAAAGAAGCAGAAGAATCTTTAATTAGAAGGGTTGAAGAGGAAATGCAGGCTTTAAATAGAACAGATGATCCAAGAGAGAAAAGGGCCCTCGGGTTACTTATCCAAGGACTGGTGGGAGCTTTAGGGTGGACACCTATGCCCATACAATTAGCAACTTTACCGAATGGTGCACCTGCAGCTGCTTCTCCAGCTGTAGCTCTACCACTTCCAGCTACAGCACCACCTCAATCACCACCATCACTACCACCAATGCCACCTCCACCGCGACCTGCACCTCCTCCTCAACAGCCACAAACTGCAGCTGCATCTCCAGCCAGACAAAGGGAAACTCTAAGGCTTACAGGTGTTGTCCATTTTGGAAACAATAATTCAAACATCCTCAGTCATCTGCAGCAATACGAGACCTTGTTCCATGGCCCACAACCCGGGGCAGCTCCTCCAGCTGGTCCTCCTACTCAACCAGTTGAACGACCTTCTCGACCTCTACTACCTCCTCCACCTCCTCCACCGCTTCCTCCTCCTCCGCCTCCACCGCCACCGCCACCTCCTCCTAAAACTAATTTATTAGACATAAGATCAAATTATTATGCAGGTGCAACAAGACCTCCTCTTCTTGTACCCTACTTAGTAAAAATTCCTCTTCCAATCGCTCCCAATCTTCCGCCTTCTCTTCCTCCTGCAAATTCTCCAATCAGAAACAGTTACGCAAATAGAGAAAAGGATGAAAGTAGGGAAGACTATGATGAAGATAAGGAGAGTGATGATTATGACTCGGACCACACCACGAAAACCTATAGTTCCAATGATGACGAAAAAGACTTTGAGTACAAAAATAAAGAAAACAAGGAGAACTACAACGTCCAGAGCAAAGAAATCTACAGTGAAAAAGATGTGACGAAAGTTCCACCTCGATCTTTTAATGAAAACCTGTATGTCGAAAAGCCTTCCTGGAAGAAAGAACATGAAGAGAGGGTGACAGAATCAGCAAAGCAGCAGGAAAGCTATCAGGGTGATAGTTATAAACAGAATAGAAACAGGGAAACGGAGATTTCTGATCGGGATCGAGAAGAAGCAGCCAGGGTAAGAGAAGAAAACGATCGGAGGGAAAAATACGAGAATGGGAATACTGATGACTCCAGAGAGAAGCTTCTTGATAGCTCCAGGGAGGATAATGATTCAAGTTATGAAGACAAAAGCAATGAGGATAGTGGGAATTACTACGATTCTGGAGAAAGTTCCACAGAGATACCTATTAATTATAGTAATGAGGATGATTCCAGAGAGAAATACGATAATGATTCTTCGGAGGAATATTCTTCTTCGAAACCACAACCAACACAAGATACGCTTGCATATGGTGATCATGGAGAAGATTCGACTAAGCACAAACAATACAAGAGCCCCGATGGCCCTTCTGGGTATAAGAATTCAGAAAATACTTCTACGACATCAAAAAGCAAGGAATGCAAAACCCCTGAAGAGTCAACAACAATCAGGGAAAATGAAGAAAAACCTGTCAAAAAGTACGATAATGTATATCATGGCAAATATCCATCAACTGCCTTACCTATCAACTATGGTCGCGAAACAAGCAGAGGGAATGAAATTCTGCGTAATAGTTATGGAGAAAGTCTTGAGAAACCAGGAGTTTTAGATGACAGATTAGCTGGTTATTTTACTATGTTCAAAAATCCACAAACTGGAATCTACGATTCTAGTAAGATTCAAAGCACTGAGCAACCAACGGAATCCTGGAGAAGTGAGCGCAAGGTTGGAAAAGTAAATAATGAGTACAATTACTCTCCAGCAGAGAACAAGTATGAGGAATATGATCTTACCAGAACTGAACAACCAAGGACTCAAAAGAAGAATACTGAGGGTCACTCAAACGTAAATGATGATGTGAAGTCTTATGAGAGAACTTATGTTAAGTCAAAATATTCTATTCGTCCAGCTTCTAATGGTTTCAAATCAAAAGATGCCAGAGAAACGGCTGAATACGAACCCCAGTTTCACAGATTCAATCATTCACCTACAAAAACGGAATCTCAGTATAATTTTAAACCATCAATTTTTAAGAATCTGACTTCTCCGAATTCAAAGTATGATTATCCATTATCAAGACATACATTAGCATCAATGTCTAAAGATAGCACCACTCAAGGTTATCAAAATGAACATACTTCGCCAATTTTTAAAGACACTACTACTCAAAGACATCAAACTGATCATAAATTACGACCATCCAAACGAAGGAAATCTCAAAGACGACAATCACAATCAGAAGAATATAAATCATCAGAAACTAAGCGTAGGAAGTCTCCTATAAGAAACCCAGATTACAAATCACCAGTGCCTCAAAATTATACAACGCCTGATTACAGAACATCTGATTATAAAAAATCTGATTTGACGACCTCTGTCCCTAAAGGAAGGGGACAGCACAGGTATCAACCAGCTTACATATCACCAGCTGCTAAGGAAAAATTCCCAAAGAAGCACCAATCACACCAAAAATATAATTCTGACTATTCAGCATCTCTATCAAGAGAAAACCCAAAGTACACACCAAAGATCAGTCACATTCAGGAGAAGACCAAAGAGCCCTTCCGTTTAATCAACTACAGTTCATATACAGGAAATTCTTTCTACTCGCCAAGAAGAATTAAAGAAGAAGAAATATCTCCGCAACCTAAAATCAAGAGAAACGAGTCTAAAAGAATAAACAAAGAACCAGGTGGTCAATTCGAAGAAGGGGATTTCAAGCCAACTGTTAGTTTGCCGAAAATATTAGGTGTGAAAATCCTTAGCGAAGGTGAAAACGAGGAAACCCGAATATGGAAAGCTCCAATTGAGTACGTTTTTGATGGTACTGTCAGGTCCAATTTTGTTCATACTGGGACTGCTCGATCACTGACCAGCACACCAGCACTTGACAAGTATCAAGAAACCACTTTCGTAACTCCTAGATCACATATCGATTACACATTAAATCGTCGCTTTTCAGAAGGTTCAGGGGAGATTCGAAGTTCGAAAGAGGAGGCACATCCTCGGGTACAATTTCCAGTTCGGCCATATTTTTCAATTGATCCTAATAATGAAAAAAGCCATCCAAGAAGAGAAGAAACATCTGAGGAGGGTACGGAAGCTTCGCTTGAAGATCCCAACCCATTTGAGAATCCAGCTACAGAAAATGATGAAATCGTTCACGGGGAGTATTCCAGCCATCCTGGCGATGCTCTGCATCGATATGAATATGAGTCTACAGGACATGGAAATAAAGATTCTCCTTACCATAATGATCCTCACTATATTCCAATTGGTCAGGTAGCGACCTATGCATTCTATCAGCCATCAAAGTCTGTTATTAAGACCCTTAGCAGTAAAAAAGTACCAGCGCCAGAATCTGATTACCAATCAGATTCAGAGTATCATTCAGAGTTAGGAGATCAGTCAGAGCCAGGCTATGAATCACAGCCAGTCTACCAAACAGAGCCAAGCTACCAAACAGAGCCAGGCTACCAAACAGAGTCGGTAGTAACAACTACAGTGTCCAAGTCTGCAAATGATTTGAAATATCAAAAAGAAGAATCTAAATCTCCTGTTTCAATTGATTTTTTCCGAGCATCTAAAGAAATTAAGAGTGGAACAGAGCTAGGAAACTCTGAAAACTTTAAACAGCAAGAGAAAACACGAAAGCAGATAAAAAATAAGACAGAGAAAAATTTCACGGATCCTAAGACTGCTCACGATTACTTCGAGTTAAACGAAGATGATTATAGCTTTGAGAGTAAAAAGCAGCCCCAATCTTCGAAAAGGTTAGAAAATGAAGTTCAGAAAATAACCACGGAGCATTCAGATTTGCTGAAGATACCCGAAACCACGACCTATTATTATGACGAGAGCCTAACGAAATACACGGATGGACCAGAAAGTGAATCGGAAAGAGTCAATGTTAAGGAATATCGAAATAAAATTTCTCAAACGAAACAATTGAGTCCAAATGGTCCGATCGAACTGATTGGATTCACTCGCAATTTCTAGTGAAACTGTTGTAGTGCTTTTGTTACTATTGTCTGTTTGTGTTCTTCTATCAAAGATAGGTTTTTACGTTTATGGAGAGATCAGAGTTCTCTGTCGTTATCAGAATCATATCTGGAAAAAAAGAATATCTATTTCCAAGTTTAATATCTGAATACAGTGTGTATAAATAAAATTGGATTGTTATGTCTTAATATAAAAAATAGTTTTTTTTACTTACACCTGACCTAACAAAATTCAAAGGTTTAAGATAAACCCGTAGTTGTGTTTATGTTTCAGGAAAAGAAGGAAATTTTGGTGCGGAGAAATGACCTTGAAACGAAGATGACCGAGGTTTTGGAAAATTTAAAAACACGATTGCTAGTCGAATGATTATGAAAAGATGTGGTTATAGATAAATTAATATGTTTTAAATTTGTTTCGTAACCATTGATTACTGTTAAAGATTACGTGTTAATTTTTTCTTTTTGTATCTATCTATGGATTAATTCTGAGTGTAATAGGTATTGCAGGGGATATTAGGCCTTCTTTCGGAAGATAAATTTTATGGAAAGTAAAATTGTCAAATATTTATTATTAATACATTTTTTGAAGAAATTGAAGGGTACTAATTTTTATAAATTGTGATACACCAATTTTGAAGTTTCGGCGTTTACTAAAAATATATCACAAAAATGAATCAAGCCGCTGTTTGGAGCAAAATAATACGAATTTAGCCATTTTTTTTTTAAATCTTGGTATAAACTAAAAACTAACTTTTAATGAAGGTTTGTTAGGGATAAAATGATGGAATTCTAGTTCCCAAATGTTAATTTATATAAATATACATATATATTGACATGAAATTAAAATAAATTATTTTCAAACACTAATTGATTTCAATTATTTCGTGCTATATTTTGGTGTTTACTACACCTAATTAAGAAATCATGTTTATAAAGCAGTTCAGATTTAAAATAAAGATTCATTAGACATCAAAAGTCAGTTTGTAGATTAAAGAAAGATAAGCAACAATTATTATGTTTTATAACTTAATGTTTTAATTACGAATAAAGAGATATTTAACAAAGTTTTTTTACTATAATATTATAATCAAACTATTATTATTCATATAATTATATATTCACCAGTGTGTTTTATCAATAATTGCTTAATATTTTAAAGGGGATGTGATACTTCCTCATGCGGTCAATCGGGTACAATTCCCCCGGCTTTTATCCACAAAAATGAAAATTTTGAAAAACTGAATTCGTAGATGCTATAAAATACCATAACGGATGTCCCTGAACTCTTTTTTGAGGGATAATAACCGAAACATTTTTATTGTGTTAAATAAAAATTGTATGCATGTGCATTATTTTGAGGTTACCCTACCGAAAAGAATCTTGAGTATATACTAAAAATTCTTTAGGTCAAAGAATCTCAAAGAAATTCTCCGTAGGCACTCAGGTAGATATTTTTAAAGGTCCAGGAAGCTCGTTTAAATG
>NC_046662.1:99178126-99179170 GCF_010883055.1 Belonocnema kinseyi
CTTTAAAAACACAATAATGAATTTAAATTTAAATAACATGGATACAAATAATTAGGTATAATTATTCACAGTATTAATTACAAATTAATTAATAATTATATTATTCTAAGAACTGGAGATAATAAATAAAAAATTATCTTCATTATGATAACATTTTCTAGTTGAAAAAATCATTAAAGCTAAACCTTAGTTAAATAATTAATTTTAAAGTAGTAGATTTGATTCATTTTTCTTAATTTATTATTTTATTATGTATAATTGTTACAAACTCCGATCTTCTCTACCGACTTTATCAAATTGTACCCTGTTTTACCAAGTTAGTAGCAGGTAAGCCACCTTTCCTTTTAGTTCCCGAAAAATAACAATAAAGCAAACAGGGCGCGCTTTTGGACCTTTAATTTTAGTTCCCAGAAGGCTAAGGCAAACAGGGCGCGCTGCAGTAAATCGATCCAAATCAAATACACGGCATATGCAATCTCCCACCTCATCTCTGGTAATACACATACGTTAGATTTAGCCAAATTAAAATTGTTTGAATTAACGGCATGTGATACTTAGAAAATTATCGATTTTACCAGTTTTAGGTTCCCACGGCTTTATTTCTACAATAATAAATATTTTGTGTTAAAGATTTGGGAAATGATATCGAACATATTAACGGAAGTCACTGCACACTTTTTTGTGGGTTAATTAAAAAATATTTATTTTGATAAATTTGATTAATTTGCACGGCGCTCAGGAATTAGTACCACTTTTATCAGTGTTAGATTTTCCGGCTTTTTTCCTAAATTAATAAACATTTTGTCTTCAAAATCTGAGGAATGATAGCGAACAGGCCAACGGCCGTCCTTGCACACTTTTTTTGGGTTAATTCCAAAAAATTGTAATTTTGCTAAAAGCTTGGCCCATTTGAGTCTATAAACAAAGTCGATTTGAAACAAGATAGTCTCGGAGATACTTTGAGAGATTTGGGTCCTTTTCAAGATCCTTTTAGTGGTCGTTTTAAGAGTGGTGCGACGGTAATATAATGTTCCTTTTGTATTC
>NC_046662.1:99179270-99189874 GCF_010883055.1 Belonocnema kinseyi
GAATCGTAGACTAAAATTCTACTTCTTTCGGTTCAGCTAAAAGAAAATCTGAATTAGTAGTTACCATTTTTATTTTCTTTTTAAGTTTAATAATAATTGATATAACTATTATTTTTCGTGGCACTTTTCCTGATTATCGATACGATAAATTATTAATACTAATTTGAAAAGATTTTTACTCAAGATTTGAAATGTGATATTATATTTATAGTTAATTAAGTGGTTAATAATCAATAAATTAAAAAGTCGGAAAGCTCCACTCACGCCTAAAATTATAAAAATTGTAATAGATTGGAGTTTATAATAGATTAAAACTTGATCCTAGATAATTTCATATATTATTTTTTTCATATAATGTTTGCTTACAGGGAAATAAATTTTGAAATATTTTGAAAAATTTAATATATATATAACGATTTAATTAACTCTAAATATAAGGTAAAATTGGAAATCGTAGGTAAACATCCTTTTCAAATTAAGATTATATTAATTTACCGTATAGAAATTCAGGAAAAATTAACAAAAATAATATTATCAATTATTATTAAACTTTTTAAAAAAATTTGTAACTACTTACTTAGATTTAACACCAACTCACACACACACACACACACACATACCAGCGACGGGAGGGGAATTGAGCGAAGAGAGTAAGACAAGCAGGTAGATCGCAATCAAATGAAAATCGGCCTCCAGAACAATACCTTAAAGATTTTTCCCCGCCTTTAAACTGGGGTTTCAATGAGGGATTTAAACTTTAAATCACCTTAAATCAAATAAATCTCAAAATTTTAAAATCATGTCCAGCTAGTAAAATCGAAATTACAGAAACAAATCTAGGATCCCGGAAACGGACTAATTTGTGGGATATTTTTCGACCCATTGGGTACATAAATTCTTATAATCCTCTTAATCCTTCGTACCCTAAATAACAATGAATACCATTATCACTGTACACAAAGAAGTGTTATGGAAATTTGGGAACTCGGTCAGCCTACGATTATTAATTTTATGATCCACCTACGAGTATAACGTAGGGGGATGCTGCATTAGATCTAGTTTTCCACTTCCTAAATTTCTAATAACCTTCAGGTAAGTTATTCCAGGTTATCATGCACTTTTGAATTGAACTCAATCGAGACGAGATATCCGAGAAACTTATGTTGTCAAGGAAGCACGGTTTATAAAAGGTTACCTATCGAATAGTAATCAGAGCAATTCTATGATAATTGTCGCGAAGCATTCATAGCTTTATTCTGAATCGCCTGTTGGTGATTTTTGAAGTGAACGTGTGGCTTTTGCGAGTTTTAATTTTTAATGTTGAATTTAATATTGAATTTAAAATTAAATTTAATATTAATTATTAATTTTAAAAATTTGTCAATTTCTAATACGTGAAGAAAGGATTAAATACGCCTAATCCCTGCACTTGCGTGCAGAGGAAAACTAAAGAAGCTCTAAAAATAATAAAGGAGTGTACGCAAATTCATTCGTGTGTGTGTGTGTGTGTGTGTGTGTGTGTGTGTGTGTGTGTGTGTGTGTGTGTGTGTGTGTGTGTGTGTGTGTGTGTGTGTGTGTGTGTGTGTGTGTAAATTGCGTGGTTCGTGGTGTGTTTTTTTTATTTTAAACTTTTTAAAATGGTTTTGAGAGTTTACGATTCCTGCCAATTCTTCGGTTGTCCAAACAGACGTTCGGAAGGTGCACCGTTATTCCATTTTCCTGCTACGAATAAGGAAAGATTACAAATATGGCTAAAAAGTTCAGGTAAGTGCAAATTAATTTTAAATTAAAAAAAAGTTAAAAAGAAAGCTAGGAAAGATGGTGAAAATATCAAATTTGTTAAATTTTGTATTAAAACTTTTCAATTTCGAATAATTTCAATTTTGTATTATTTATTTTTCAGTCTGCGTTGCTTAGAAATAATAAAAATTCAATTCCTTTTCATTCAATTGTAAATATTAAGAATTCTTTCAAATTTACATAATTTAAAAATTTTGGAAAATTAAAAAAATAAATTAAAATTTTTTGAAATAATTTTTTTTGAAAATGATTCCTTTTGCATGAGAGATCTATATCATTGGTTTTAAATTGAAAGATTTTACTATTTACATTTAAACAAGTGAGTCTTAAAAACGTAATGTAAATTGTGAAAATGAATAATATTTAGTGACTAAATGTCAATTTCCTGATTTAAGAATAAATTACTTGTAAACAATGATTGAAATTGTTTAATTTTTAATGCTTCAAGTTTGAATTTCTTTTCTTTTAAAACTTTCAATTCCATACAATAATTTTCAACGTTTCTAGAATAAATAAAGTTCAGAGGTACATAATAATAAAAATTCTTCCATTTTCAATGGTGAAACTACTGATATTGACATCGAGTTTTCTTTGGTATGAATTTACATTTTTTCGTAAAAACAATGTTCCGGACACCTTGAATGTTACTTGATAGTACAGGATATGATACAATGGTAATATATGATACTATCTTTTACATTTTCCTTTAATTTCATTTTACACTTATAATTTTGAATGCGCAATTTGAAAACAGTTTAAATTTTGCTTTAAAAATTTTCTTTTAAAGCTTAAATACGAAAATATTTGGAATTAAATTTCTTTATTTTTTGACTTGTCCAATTTGTACAATTTGTAGTTTATACATATAGGGTCTTTTTGGTCACAAAAGAGTGTTTGGTCGCATCTCGAAACTTTTTCCAGCTCTCCCTTAAAAAAAATACATGTTAGTGACTGGTCGCAGAAGAGCGATCTTTTACAAATCAAACCCTTTTACCAAGTCTCCTTTTAAAAAATACGCCTGTTAGTGACTGCTCGAATTTTAATTTTTGAATTTTGTGGTACGGCATTCTTTGCTGTATTTTAATTTTGCAGTCCGGTATCTAGTAACAGAAGAGTGTTTAGTCGCATCTCGAAACCTTTTCCAGCTCTCCCTTCAGAAAAATACTTGTTAATGAGTGGTCACAGAAGAGTGATCTATCCCATCTCGAACCCCTTTGCTAAGTCTCCCTTTAAAAAATACGCAAAATATTGTTCTTTTTTTCCAAAACAGCAAAAAATATTATCAAAACAAAAACTCAGACATTATAATCTCATTATTAAATCTTTCAAAATTGGAAAGTTTCCTGTTGCATTTTTTTTAGATTCGAATATTTCACATTGTTTGCTTATTACAATTCCTGTTGTTTTCGAATTGAGTAATTTCAGATTTAAATACTCTAAATTCCGGGTGGTCGCTGGACCAGGAAATGACCGGGAATTCGAGAAGGCCTGGAAAATAATTAGTTTAATTATCTTTTTCAATTATGATATCATTCAGTTCAGAATGTGGAATTCGAAAATCTTTCGCTTTATTCATTTATTTTACTTCATTCGTTTCATTTTATATTTTTAATTTTTAGGCGTGCATTTTAATTTAAACAACTGTATATAATATAGTTTTAAAAACTTCACCAATTAAAAATTAGTAGCGTTTAAAATCAAATATTTTTAATAAAACAACATTTGTAGTTGATAATATGTAAATATAAATTAATGAATGATTTTTATAATTAACACAATAAATTACAATTATACATAATAAATTAAGAAAATTATATCATACCTATTCCTTTAAAATTGATTAATTTTACATGACAGTTTAAAATTAATTATTTAACTAAGCACAACAGAGGGTACAAGTTGCATGTAAGTGCGAGCATGTGTGTGATATTGCACTTGTTCGTTAAAATTTAATAACCTTGCATTGTAATTAAAAAATGTTCTATTATAATAAAAAGACATTATTACATCCTCTTATGTTAAGCCGTGTTGCTTGGGTGCATTTTTTAGTCGAAAAGCGACGTGAATATGAAGTTTAATTGTTTAAACTAACAAATTCTCGTAGTAGTAATTTTTTGTATTTTCTTGCCTTTATAATTAATGTTTTTATAATATCCGTTTATCTGAATTTTTCTAAACATATTTCACTGTTCTTATTTGTTGCAACAATCTCATATAACAAAAGTTTGTAGCCACACATGCTCACACGTACATACAGCTTGTACCCTGTGTTGTGCCCAGAATAAGCATCTGACCAAACAAATGTTGTGGACTTTCTTGCTTATTTTTGTGCACCCTCCGCCCTCCACAAAATTAACTACAGTTATCACGGGACACCCTGTATAATATTTTTAATTAGAATCGTTGCAGAATAAAATTCTACTTCTTTTGGTGCAGCTGAAAGAAAATATCGAGTGTTTTATTTTTTAGAGTAATAACAATTACAAAATTTTGAATTTCAGAAGCTTTAACTTTAACAAATTTTTAATTGTAAAATTGTAATCGCTTCGAATTAAAAATTATTTTTCAATTACATTATTCAATTTCGATCACTCTGAATTGGTCTAATTTAAAAAATTAAAGTTGGTCATTTTTTGTCTTCAGAGATTCTAATACAAAAATCGTTTAATATATGTATTTTTCTTACATTTCAAGCAAATTCAATTAGAACTTAGTCAATATCGTGAAAAAATGTGAAAAATCTTAGTATTTGATATGTGCATACGAATAGGAGAGAAATACTGCCTTTATTTGGAAGAACACCGTTAACTGCATTTTGGATAAGGCTCTTGAGCCGCCTGCCGTTAAGTGCTTTTAGGTGACTTTATATGATTTGCAGTTAACGGTGTTCTTTCAAATCACGGCAGAATAGGCATGTCGTTGCCGGATCTAAATAACGAGCGTGCTGTTCTACCTAGATCTTGGATTGATACACCTCTATTGCTTTTGCAAACAAACATGGTCCACTCCCCCTTGTAACTTATGATCAATCCCCGCGCCCAAGTTAGGTAGCATGTGGCTAGTCCCCTTCTATTCCTATGTCCATCAGTGGCGGTGAAGCCTTGCCAAGGGGGCACAGGGGCCAATGCCTCCCACAAGAAATCGAGCAGGGAGGGCCAAAGTGTTGATTTGCCTACTCGTAAATAAAATGCTTAAACTCATCCGATCGTAGGATATAGCAACCTTTCAATTCGTTCTTGCTTTGTTTAATCTTTGAAATGTATGTGGAATCTATGTGGAATAATAAAAGCCTTTCCGAATTCTTTTAAATTTATCCGAAACCTTTGCGAAATATTTGAAATTTCTGTAAAGTCTTTATAAAATCTTTGAGATATTATTGCAACCTGTTATTCAGTGAAATTTCACTGACCAGAAGCTACATTTCACTGTTTTAGCAGTGTATATACGTTGATTTGAATTAGACATATACTGATTCAGATTCAGAGGGTACAAAGAAGACGAATTTTCAACAAAACACAGGAATTTCCAACTCAGAAAGGACAATTTTCATACAAATAGTTGCATTTCAAATGAAAAATATAAATTTTAAACCAAAAATAACATAGTTGCATTTTCAGTTTAAAAAAATTATTTTCAACAAAATAGTCAAATTTATATCCAACGAGATGAATTTTCAAATGAATTGAAGGAATATTCACCTGGATTCCTTAATTTCTTTAAACTTTCAACAAAATAGCTTAATTGTCAACTGCGTTTAGTTGAATTTTCAGTTAAATAAATCATTCTATCCACCAACAAGACGAATTGTTAACAAAATACATGAATTTTCAAGGAAATAGCATTTGAATTTTTAACTAAAAAGATTAATTGTCAATCAAGAAGACGAACTATTTACCAAAAAAACGAATTTTCAACCAAAATGAAAGCTCATACGCGCGCTGCGCGCGCGACTCACTACTTTGCTTGCAATTATTTTATTTGGAAATAGAGTTCAATTAAATACTACGATAATGATTTTTACTTTAATAACTTCTATTTGTACACGGATTCGCGTAAGTACCCTCTCACGATGCAGAATAAATTATTGTGCAACACTAAACATTTTTATCAAATGTTTAGGCAAATGCGAGTACTTCCAATAACCTCGTATTTAGCCGAATTATAATTTAATTGTACTAAAATTAATGCACTGATTTTAGGCCCAACTTAGTAACCGAAAAAATTTCAAATGCGCATAGAATGTGAAGTTGAGAGACCTCTGTTCCAGCGTGGACTTAAACATAAAAAATTGGCCCGCTTCGCGGGCATATTCTCATCACGCACTAAGCGCGCGGCTCGCTTTGCTCGCAAGTTTGCGCGCGCCTAGGGCGTGCGACGGTTGAATCTCCCGCTTCGAGCTCGATAATAGGTTACCTCGCGCTTCGCTCTCGGATATTTATTCTTTGCATTTGGAATGCTTGAAAAATACTTTATCTCCACGTTTCGAGACCCACTGAATCCGAAAATCAGGTTTTCACGATGGCGTCTGTCTGTCTGTCCGTCCGGCCGTCCGTCCGTAAACACGATAACTCTCGAAAAAGTTAACGAATCAAATTCATCTTTGGCACACTTTTTTTAGGTCCTAAAAAAAAGGACGAGTTTGTGAACCCGCCATTTTTTATCAAAAATTCAAGAAGTGAGCTAAGAGAAGTGAGTTGAAAATTCAAAATTTAATCGTACAAAAAATTTTTGAAACCACATTTTTTCATGATTTAAAAATTCTATGTACGGTTGTTCATAGTACTCAGAAACTCAAACAATTTATTCCCGTGACTTTTTTTCTATAAAAAGAAAATTATCAGAGTTAGAGCATTTTCAAAATCCCCCGTGTGGAAATAATTCATGGCGCTATACTGTTCCAGCCTAGACCGCCACGAGTCTATACTGGCGCTATCCCGAGAAACTATGCTGGGGCGGTGCGCAAATGTAACGCTCCAATCGACTAGCCGCTATCTACACCAGAGATACTGGTGCGTTCTAGTGAATCTAACAAAATCTAGTAGATCTAGATGCGACCTAGATTGTAAATTTAATACTTATTTTTATAATTAAATCATTTCTGACGTAAAAGTACTATGAGCTACATTGAGAATATTAACAAATTCCAGATTTCTGTAAGAAAAATGGAATATAGCTCGTATGTGCTATTTTTGCAGAATGTTTCCAAATATTAATGAGAAAAAAATGCCAATTGTAAATGTTTTGGAAGCAGGAGCCAACCTCAAAATTGAATTCTCATGTTACTCCATAAATACTAGAATTACATATTTTTAAAATTATTAGGGCCTATACCTGCATTGAATACAATTTTTATTCGGTGTGAAAAATTGGTTAATTTCAGTAGCTTTTCTGTGAGACGTTTTTTTTCAAATGCTGAAGCTAGAATATAAAAAAAACACCTTATACAAAAACTATTGGAATTAGCCAATGTTCTACTCTGAAGAAAGATTTAATTGAAAAGAGGACTAAGCCCTGATTATCTAGAAAAGATTTAATTCTAGTATTTATGGAGTAAAATGAGAAAATCCAGTTTTGAGGTTGGATCTTGATTCCAAAGCCGTTACGTTGCAAAAGAATCTGAAAAACTTCAAACCTCGATCGGTCGCGAAACGAAACGTATTCACACTGAATGGCGGGATGGCGAACATCTGATTCTTGCAATCCGGATCCGGTTATTGTTGCCAACTTTCTTGATAGCAGTTTTGAAATTGTATTGCTTTTGGAAGCATTGCATAATATTCGAGGTTAGGAAATATGTTATTTTAATATAGATGAGTACTGCATACATGTCATACGAAAAGGAAAATTACTTTCCTAGAAACCCTAACGATAAAATGTCTTTATTTAGCAATAATTTTTTATATTAGTTTTGTCTTTCGTTCCACATTTTACCAATAAACAATGTATAGTGCCTCAAATCAATCGATGCTTAGTGATTAATTAAATTTACAAATCTGCACTATAAGACAGCACTGCGACAACACAGGAAACTTTAAAAGTGGCACGATTATATGCAATAAATGTAATTTGTTATCTTTTATTAATTAGTTTTTAAATAACGCCTTCTTTTTCAAAGACCAAATAGAATTACTTTCTAGAGCCAAGCTAGGTTTTAGACGGAATTTTTATATCAATGTGAGGTCAAATTCTGGCTAGCGACATTAGTGGGTCTATATAGAACTGCGTGATGGGTTTTTCTATCTATTAGATATAGATAGCGCCAAAAGATCGCCAATCTAATTCAGAGTGAACAGACAACCACGAATAATCCAGTACTGGCGCTAGAATAACTCCAGTCTGCCAGGAATTATTTCCACACGGGCCAAAAAAACAAACTAAAATGAAAATTTTATGCCAAAAAACTTATGATATGAAAAAAAGTCACGAGAAGAAAAACTTTGCTTTTTGAAAGCCCTACAGGACTATGATAACAACTTTTTAAATTTGGTCGAGAAGTTGAACACTCCAAATTTGATCCTACCAAAAATAATGAAAATTCCAAAAATTCCATTTTTCGTTCAAACCATGCAAGACACGAAAAAATGAAAAAGCTCGGAATGCGCGCCCTGGAAAGAACTACAAATTAAGAATGAATCACTTTTCGATATAAGCTACGAGAAAAAAACTATAATTTTTGATAGGACAGTTAGTTTTTGCTTTAGTCGTAAAAAATAAAATTCTAAATAAAAATATTAAATTTGTTTGAAAAAAACGACACAAGGTATGAACTTAAACTACCAGACAAAAGTTATTCGCCTAAAAAGATCGATAAATTTATTATTAATTATTTTTCGATAGGACGAGCAGATTTTATTTTAATCGTAAACCATAAGATTAAAAACTGAAAAATTAACTTTTTGGAAAAAGCACAGAAAAGACGAAAGAGGGCATAGGCTCCTATATAGGACCCCATATAGGTTCCTGTATTAGACCCTATGCAGATGCGCAGTAGTTTTTATTTAATCGTAAAAAACAACATTAACAATAAAAAAATTATAAAAACAAGGAAATAAGAATTATTATGATTAAATTTTCATGCATATTATGCATCGTGAGGATATACAATTATTGAAATTGTACATGTTTCAGAGCAGCTTAGAATACAATTTAAAGCAAAATAAGAAACAAATGCCAAAATAATCATGATAAATATAATTTGCTTTTTATTTTGAAATTTTTTAATAAGTAATCCCTGACAGAGTTATATAAAAAATGTATTATAATTGATATAGAAGTGTTGTGTATAATGTAGAAAAGTTGACAGGTTGGACAAAATCGAGTGCGAAGCACGAGAGGAAAATTTCCAAAATTCATTAGGTTCAACCAGGTATACGGACTATACTCACTTACTGCAGTGGTCGGCAAACTTTTCGCTTAATTTTGAGGTAAGTTCAGGCTCCACCCGACTGAATTTTTTCTACTACTTTTCGGTCTATTCATTTACCTTAGTATGAGTGAGCTTACTCCAGCAAGGGTCTTTTGTCCACAGGCATGTCCAAGTAAGGAAATTTTAAAACTTTTAATTTTTCAACTAGGGATTTGTAAATAGCATTATCAGAATCTACGAGTTTCTCCGATTCCAATGATATATTACTTGCCTAGACAAGTTAAAAGTTTGAAGGCGTTTAATATCAAGAAACATCAGCTTTACAGTCAATTTAATACTAAATACTTCTCAAATTTTCAATCTTTATAGACAAGTTACATGTCTTTGGAATCGGAACAATACGTAGATTCCAAATATATTACTTTTAAGTCACTGATTGTAAAATTACGAATTTTTTAATCTCACGTTTTTTTTCCATTTTATAACAAAGGACCTCTGAGGAAAGGGGTGGTCTGGCCAAGCTCGCAGGTACTGCCCTGACAGTAGGTCGTAGGGCAGCCAAGGGCAGGGTACCCTGCACTGGGCAAGAGCGTGCCGACCAAGATGTATACGCTTCTTACTTAATTCCAGAAGAATGCTTTCTAGGTTTTCCCCGCAAGTAATTGAGGGGTTCAAACTTAAAAGGCCTTGCATAAATATGAGTCATATATCTCTCAAACTTAAGACCATGTTGTAGAACCGTTTGCAGTTTAATATTTAGGAATTTGCAATCGTGTATGTTACATTAAAATATTTAGTACTTATATTACTGTTTTCTTCTATTTTATTTGAATAACTGTACACTTTAAAGTACTATTTTGTGTATATATATTAGTTATATTTTCTAAAATATATGATTCTAATTTCAAGGCAAAAGAGCCATCATTCATTTAAATCGTACAATTAAAAATAATGTTGTAAAAAGCTCTGAATAAAAAGTTTGTAACATTTTGGAATGTTCAAGCATTTTTATCAAATTAATATTTTGCCTAACAAACAACGCCCCTGATAATAAACAATGAAGTTCTTGAAAGTATTTTTCTTCAAATATATATATATATATCTTAAATTTCGTTTTAAAACACTATAAATCTGTAAAAGTATATATGTATTTTAGCTACAAACTGTATATTAATTAATACAATCTGTAACTGATAAACATATGTTATAATAGTTACTTAATTTTAGCGTTTTAGAGAAATATTTAACACGGTAAACCCATGCGAGTTAATTTTACACACTTAAATGAGTAAAATCCGTGTCCCAGATTTAACTCACTTCCATGTGCGTTAACTTTAAGTGTGTTGAATTAACGCGCTTACGTGCGTTGCATTAACGCACTTGTAGTGTGTAATATTTTGTTTTTACACGGTTCTAGCGTGTATTCTTCATCATTCGG
>NC_046662.1:99189974-99199617 GCF_010883055.1 Belonocnema kinseyi
TGTGTAATTTTACACGGATGAATGAGTTAATTTACTCACGTAGATCAGACATGAACGTTAACACGGATAATCCGCGCAAAATAACACGTCTTACCCGCATTTGTCAGTTTAACACACATACGCGCATAAGTTTACGCAAATAAACGAGTAAATTAACTCGCATAGGTTTACCGTGTAAGGTATTATAATTGACAATATACTATTTTTTCTAAAAAAATCTCAAAATTCTTTACAAAATGGACAAATTGACTTTATCCTTTGCTTGATTTTATACACAATTTTGAATTTTGATAGCATTTAACATTTTAAAGAGAAAAATGTTTAGCTCGGTCATAATTAAAATAAATAAAACTTATCAGTCATTAAAAAATACGTGAACCTAAAACTTCCTCCAGTAATGTATTAAAATTATAAATCATAATTTATGATCTATATCATATAAATAGCTATGTAACGGTATATTTAAAATTTTAATTTTAAAAGTATATAATTAGTTTTCATTATATAACTACTCATTAATAATTGTGAATCATTAGAATAATTATATAATAAACACTTATTATTCGAGTGATAAATAAATATGCAGTACATCATTTGCATTTATGGTAACTCCTGTAATTGTAACTGCGGTGGTAACTCATTTTCAAAATTCTCTAACTTAAGCAATTACCGACGCGGGACGTCTGAAAAATGCCGAAAACTGCGAAGTAACTCCGAGGAGTTGACCCACAAACCAAGAGGGCGCTTTTAGCAGTCGAATTTTGACAGAGTCCCTTATTCCATTACATGAGCAATCTCCCAACTCATCTCTGGTATTACAAATCCAGCCCTATCTAGAGTTCTAAAGAGATTATGTGACCGAGAATATGTCCGGGAGCACGGAAATATGACCGAGACTTTCCTTGATGAATGTGCTCTTCGGAAATGTATTTAGAAGACATTTTTGAAACGAAAAAATATTCTTGAATATTTGATACTGAGTTTACACATTGTTAAAGTGTAAAAAGTTTGATCATAAAAATAAGGCTGTTCTACGTATTAAGACTATATAGTTCCTAATTGAATAGGGATCTTGTACTTTGTACAAATACATTCTAATAATTGCTTCTATGTGCTTAGTTCTGAAACTTAAACCGTGATAATATTCTTACAAGTGCAAGGTTAAGCTTTAGAGTTTTAAAGATTTCTTATAAACATAAGACTGTTCTACGTGTCTACAGTTAAGGCCATGTGTCGAGTGAGTCACGTGACCAGATTCCTACCTTACCGGCACTTTTTTATTTCCCAGCTTATTTTCACACGAAGCACCACATCCAGTTGAAAATTTGGGATAATAAATAAGAAGCACTAATAAAGATGGGTCTGGTTCTAAATTTTAATAATTATGAAGAAAGCAAAAAAAATTATTTACAACAAAAAAGTGTTTTCATAATTATACAGATTTAGTACCAGACCCACCATTCTTAGTGCTTCTTGTTTATTATCCCAAATTAACAGCTCGGTGTGGCGCTTAGTGTGAAAATAAGTTGGGAAATCAAAATAGTGTCGGTAAGGTAGAAATCTGGTCATGTGACCCACTGGTCACATGGCCTTCAGACTACAATTTCTATCTCTAAAAAATAATTGTTCTTCTGACATTTAGTACACATATGAGGTTATTATTTCTTTGTATGATACATTTGTAAAGATTCAAGTGAAAAAATGAGATATTCGTAAAAGTTTCAAAATCTTTATATTAGAACATAAGACTATTTTAACTTGTTATAAAAACAACTGCTTAGAAAAACAATAAACCCGATTTTTTCAAAATCTAACATTGTAATATTAGCGTATTGAATATAAGTATAAATTTAAATATCACCCATATATTTAAAAAGCCATTATTTTATATTCTGTCAAAATAAAATACAAAAATAAGAAAATAATTCATACATATATATTTAAAGGCCTAATAATACTTATCTAACATTTTTGCAGTACTTAATTTTTATCTTTTAATTTAGTATGTCGACTATAAAGAAATTTTTATATTGAATTTCGATAAGACTTAACTTTTTTCGTAGTTTTATTTTTATGAAACTTTCATTATTGCAATTCATAGTTTTTGGAATTAAATTTGCAATATTTTGAGGTTTAAAGATAAAGAAAATATGGGTGAAGGTAAAACTCTCTTAAATTCTCTTTAAATTCTCAAGTTGTCTTAATATGACGGTCATAGTCACGAGAAAGTGAACGGATTTCAAATGTCCAAAAAATTTAGATATCTAGCCCTATCCGACCGCGTACAAAAGCGCTGGTTAAAGTTTGATGTCAGCTGTGAACTAATCCGCTGGTGGCGCTGCTGCGCTTCTTGCTGGAATGTACATTAGGTTATATGACCAATTTAACTCAAAAATGAAATATTAATGAAAAAAAATAAGTTTAAGTGATTTACAGTGCTCGAAAAAAAATTATTTTAATAATGCACATTCATGCACATTTTTGTATAAATTGAATACCATTGCAACAAAAACGAGATCATCGGATTTAATGTGGCCAGCGGTCAATGATAATTCGGTTTTGTGTTTTTAAAAATGTACTCAGAATATTTTCCCGTCACCGAAAGAGGTTGCATACTTGTGGGATATGCGCTTGCTGTCTGATTTTTCGAAACAAATTGCGTAAAAGCTAAAAAATGAGAGTAAATTGGTTAACAAAAATCTGCCCCCTGCCTCGACCGTGTATGTGTATGGAATAGTAGTTTTCGTACGATCCGGAGGGGAAATGATGGCCAAACTAATCCAACAGATGGCGCCACAAAAAGTAGGTCTGTCGTTTTCATTGAATTGCATTGAGAAAAAGAAAAAATAATTAAAAACTTGATGCTGTTTGCAAATAAACAAAAAAAAAATATACGAAAAAGTGAGAGTAACTATTATTAATTATTTAAGAGAAGAAAAAGTCATAAAAATATGTAGTTTAATATGAATAAAATTCAATTTTGAGATACATTTTGAAAGCAGTTCGAACTTCATATTTCTATGATTTATTTTGCTGATATTATTGATTTTATTATTTGTTCTAGTTATAAAAAATCATTTATTGTTAAAATTATTAATGTAGCTAATGAGAAAATTAATAATATTTAAGACCCCAATGATAAAAATATTTAAAGCATATACATGATCAGAAGAATTAATAAAAAATATATTACTTATATCCTATATAAATATATAAATAATTAAAATATGTAAGACTACAACTTAAGATGCAATGTGAAGAGTCTTTCTACCTTTAAAATCTTAACAATTTCAAGTTTTGAAGGAAATATTTTTAAAAAGTAGTGATAATTGTAATTAAAGTGTTTGATGGAATCATTTGGTAAAAAGTCAATGACACGAATGATAAATGAGAAAACGGATTTAATATTATTCAATATAACGTATATATTTATTTAAATTGAACTAAACATCATATATACATTTATACAGTTCAATAATTTATTTGTTGCTTAATATTGAAAGCTTTTTTCTCGCTGCATTCAGCCCCGAATCATTTTATTGAAAAATTTAAATTTAAAGGAGATTTTTAATTAAATAGTTAATTATATTATTGCAAATCTCATTTATAAAATAAACAGACTATAAGCTATTAAAATCTATAAACAAACGTACTGTACTCATGATGCACAGTTGGAGGAAATGCTCTTTTTTCATTCAAAAATGTCCAGAGCCTTCAATTTTCTTGCGATTTTGAATTTTTCTGTTTTAAATTAAAGATCATTAAATTCTATAGATCTTGTTTCTCCGAACTTTTGTCTCATCTATTTTTTATTCATAATTTTTCCAGTCAAAGTGTGCACAAAGTCTTATTATCGGTGAATTTTTGTTTGTTAAACTTGCTTCCCATTAATGTAGGAATGACATTTAATAACAAAAATAATTTAAAAGTTTATAATAACCACTGTGATAAACAATTTTTGTGGCAAAATATTAGAATTTGAGATTTTTCAAATTATAATTTCCTTCAATGGCCAGAACGACTTCAGGTATTCCTTAAAATAATAAATATTCAATAATATTTGATCAAATATAACCATTTAAATTTTTGTAAACAAATTAGATTAACAAATTTAAAATGTTGGCCCTTTCGCATAGAAAATTTTTTTTGCACTGAAAATGTTTTAAGCTATTGGACGAATAGCTGCTATTCACAAAAATATTAGAAAAGTTAACAATAACAACCGTTATTTACCATTTTTGTGACAAAATATTTAAACTTAAGATTTTATCAAATTAAAATTTTCTTTGATGGCCAAGTCGGTGGGTTATTGTCAAAAGATTTTGTATTGAGTGAATCTTAGTATGCAGTGTTATGATTCATTTCCAATCTATTACGAATAAAACCCGACTTTTTCCAAGTGAAACTGCCAAGATGGGGAAATTTTGTATGTAAATTGTTTCTAAACGTGTAAGTTGTTATATTCCACTAAATATGACCAAAGGTACATTTTTTTAGGAATATCCGTAGCCATTGTAGCGATTAAGGAAAATAAAATTTTTGATAAAACCTTACATTTGAATATTTTGTCACGAAAATTATTTATAACAATGGTTATTGTTAACTTCTCAAATATTTTTTTGACTAACAGTTATTCGTCCAACAGCTTAAAACATTTCCAACGTAAAAAAAATTTCGATGCGAAAGGAGCAAAGTTTTGAATTTGTTCATCTAATGTGTTTACAACAATTTAAATTGTTATATTTGATCAAATATCATTAAATACATATATAATTTCAATCATAACTTCAACAATAAATAGTTTTGTTTAACTAGAACAAATAATAATATCAATAATATTAGCAAAATAAAGCATAGAAATATGAAGTTCGAACTGCTTTCAAAATGTATCTCAAAACGAAATTTCATTCATATTAAACTACAAATTTTCGTGACTTTTTCTTTTTTTAAGTAATTAGTAATAGTTACTCTTATTTTTTCATATATTTTTTTTTGTTTATTTGCAAACAGCATCAAGTTTTTACTTATTTTTACTTTTTCTTAATGCAATTCAATGAAAAAGACAGACCTACTTTATGTGGCGCCATCTGTAGGATTAGTTTAACCGACAATTCCCCTCCGGATCGTAAGAAAGCAGAAAATTGGTGGCGAAGCATGGGGTTGACAAAAATATACGAATGGAGACCAAAGTTGTTTGGCGCTGATCGATCAACGTTACTTAATCGTACTATCAAGCATGTGTACTATCGGTAAAGCTGCTCCACTTGGCGGGGATTTTAAATTAGAAGAAAAATGTGATTTGTGTTCTTTATATTGTAATTGTTTCTTGACATGTCTTACTTGGTTTCCCAATAGGGAAACTGTGAAAAGTGATAGAAGGATGCCGCCGCGAACTCGCTGATAATAATTGATGATAATTTTTCCAGTTAAAAAATATATTATTTATTGATTTATTTACGTATATTGTTGTGATTTAACGTGCAAAACACATATGGAAATAGCGCATTGCGTAGAATGGTATGAATAAGGTAAGTATTATACAGCCTATTCTTGCTTTATAGAACACTAATATTAATCGCAAAAATTTCTTATTGAACCAATTAAATTAATTAAATTATATAATTAAATTAACTAAATTATTTGATTTAATTAATTAAATCATAGTAGTAATAATACAACAATTAATTTTTGCATTAATTCTCTCTGAGTGCACTGTCTTGCTATCTAAGAATAATGAATCTTTGCAAATCAGGGCGTAGAAAATAGTTTGTAAAAAGTAAGCGCCGGTAATGTAGTTGTATGCTAATTTTTTTTACTTTTTCCTGTGAAAATGGTTACTAAATTCGACGTCTGCTGTGTAGAATATTTTATTAATTGAATTATTTAATTAAAGTAATTAAATAATAATAGTAATAAAAAAACAGTTAATTTTTTGCATTGAATCTCTCCGATTGCATCATCTCGATATCTAAGAATAATAAATCTTTGCGAATAAGGGCGATGAAAATAGTTTGAAGAAAGTAAACGCCGGTAATGTAGCTATTTGCTTATTTGTTGCACAATTTTCCTACAAAAATTTGTTACTAAATTCGATGTCTACTGTATACAATAATTTCTATTATAAATCTCGATATTGAAACGACAAAAGTTTTTAAACTTCTGCAAATATCTGCAGATATTGTTATTTTTAATAAGAAATTTATGCGATTAATATTAGTGTTCTATGAAGCGAGAATAGGTTGTACAAAACTTAACTTATTTATACGATTCTACGTAATGCGCCTTTTGCATATGTGCTTTGCACGATACAACATAACAAGATATTTAAATAAATCAATAAACAATATATTTTTTAACTTGAAAAATTTTATTCTAATTTAAAATTCCCGCCAAGAGGAGCAGTATTACCGACAGCTTCGGTCTCCATTCGTATATTTTTGTTAATCATTTTACTCTCATTTTTTAGCTATTACGCGATTTGTTTCGAAAAATCAGACAGTGCGCGCATAACCCACAACTATTGAACCCCTTTCGGTGACGGGCAAATATGCTGAGTGCATTTTTGAAAGCTCAAACCCGAATTATTATTGACCGCTGGTAAGTTTTGAGTGTCTCGTGGATTTCGCCATTTTTGTGCGCACCGTTCCTCACTGTGTGGTTGCGGCTTATTTATTTTTTTGTACTTAAGGCTGTTGGAACGGTGTGCACAAAAATAGCGAAATCCATGAAACACTCAAAACTTACCAGCGGTCAATGATAATTCGGTTCTGTTGATTATGTTCCGACATCTCTGCAGCGTGCAGATATTTTCACGAAGCCGTTGCCAAAAGACAGGTTCAAATTTCTTTGCATGACTTTAGGTCTAGTAAACGGAATCTCGAAGCACTCAAAAGGTGGGAGTGTTAAAGTTTAGATTTTAGCGCCTTTAATCGTACTTCTCGTGGCTTGCGATTGACCCACCATCTACTGGTCTTGTCGCGCTGGGTTTAACTGCTCAAGTGGTTCTGCGAGTCAGTCGGCCCGGTTGTGTAAAACGATCAGCACGTACATTTGAATAAAGTATCTTTTACTGAAATTTCAGCCTTTCATTACTTTATTTCCTCAACATTTTTTAGCTTTTACGCGATTTGTTTTGAAAAATCAGACAGCAAGCGCATATCCCACAACCATGTAACCCCTCTCGGTGACGGGAAAATATTATGAGTGCATTTTTAAAAGCTCAAAACTGAATTATCATTGACCGCTGGTAAGTTTTGAGTGTCTCATGGATTTCGCAAATTTTTGTGCGCACTGTTCCAACAGCTTTAACTATAATAATACGCTTTTTTTTATCTTATCTATTAAATTACATTATATCTATTTATTTAGAAGTTTTATTTTTAAAAGGGAAAAAGACATGCAATTTTACATTAATTACGCGTAGTGAAGAAGATAGAGAAAAACTCAAATTCTACAATGTAAATTGACTCAAATTAATCTTGAAACTTTTATTTCACGTGTGAAAAAGTTATTTTATTATCAAATGATGAACGGGAATTGTATTTTAATAGCAAGTTAAGCATCATTATTTTTTCCAACACTTTCATAGTCTTATTAAAATCGTTATTTTGAGTTTTTTAAATTAAAATTTACCGCGTAAGGTTCATTTTTAGTCAAACTTGTCACAGTTGTAGCCCTTTTTCAACTATTGCAAATGAAAAAAATCAGTATTTATCGCATATGTAAATCAGGTCTTCATTTTATCCCCCTAAACATTTTTTTTCGCCCCGAGCCCTTTTCTATTAAAATATCAATTTTCAAAACATTTCAAAAGATTCCTATTTTGAGTCTTGATTAACCGAGATAATGACTAAGTTGAGGTAGTCTACATTTATTTTATTCAATTTCCATGGAATAAAATGAGACCTGATTGACATTAAATGTAGAACCTGATTTTTAATATTTTCTCCCTAAGTCATTCATCTCCGAAAATGAAGAAAAGCTAGAATCTCGAATTTGAAAACAAAAATTTTCATATTTCAGTAGAAAAAGTTTAAAAAAGGGTTACAAAAATGAAGAGTCTGACCACAAGTGAAGGTTATAATAGTGAGTTTTTTTTTTAAACTAAACATAACGTTTTAACCAGCCCCCTGCTTCACCGTGTATGTGTATGTAGTAGTAGTTTTCTTACGGTCTGGAGGGGAAATGTCGGTCTAACTAATCCGACAGATGGCGCCACAAAAATTAGATCTGACTTTTTTATTGAATTGCATTAAGAAAAAGCAAAAATAATTAAAAACTTGATGCTGTTTGCAAATAAACAAAAAAAGATATAAAAAAATAAGAGTAATTATTTCTAATTATTTAAAAAAAGAAAATTTCATGAAAAGATGCAGTTTAATCTGCATAACATTTAATTTTGAGATACATTTTGAAAGCAGTTAGAACTTCATATTTCTATGATTTATTTTGCTGATATTATTGACTTTATTATTTGTTAAAGTTAAAAAAAATTATTTATTTAAAAAATTATTAATGTAGCTAATGAAATAATAATATTATTCAATATATAATATAATATAATATAATAATAATATTCAAGACCTCAATGACAAAAATATTTAAAAAAGATACATGATCAGAAAAATGAATAAAAAATACATCACTTATATCCAATATAAATACAATAATAATTAAAATATTTTAGAGTACTAAGCAAAGTAAAGCATCTTTGTACCTTTAAAATCTTAACAATTTCAAGTGTTGAAGAAAATATTATTGTAAGTAATGGTAATTGTAATTAAAATTTTTGAGAGAATAATTTGGTAAAAAGTTAATGACAAGACTAATAAAAGAGAAAATGGATTCATTATTATTTAATATAATGTATATATTCATTTAAATTGAACCGAACATCATATATACTATTTATTCATTTTACTCATTTATTTTTTGCTTAATATTGAAAGATTTTTTATCGCTGCATTCAACCCCTAATAATTTTATTAAAAAATTTAAATTTAAAGGACGTTTTGAATTAAGTATTGAATTATATTATTACAAACCTCATTTCTAAAAAAACAGACTATAAGTTATTAAACTCTATAAACAAAGGTACCATACTCATGATGCACAGTGGAGGAAATTCACTTTTTCATTCAAAAATGTCCAGAGCCTCTAATTTCCTTGCGATTTAAACATTTTTTAAATTAAATATCATTTAATTCTACAAATCTTGACTGGGCGAACTTTTCTCTCCTCTGTTTTTTATTAATATTTTTTCCACACAAAGTATGGAAAAACTAAAATTTGTACATAACAATTTTTTACGCTTTAATAACTAATCAGGAAAACTTTATATTGTCTTTAATGAACGTTTAGGAAATCATAGGATACATATAATTTGTTTATTATTCCATTTATTTGTTTTAAACCAATTTTATGAACAAATTGACAAATAGTCGTATTATCCGTAAAATTTTTTTTTTTGCTAAAAGTGCTTTAAAATGATGTAGGAATGACATTTAACAACAAAAATAATTTAAAAGTTTGTACTAACTACTACCAGGTGTATAAATATGAAACCGGTATTGCCATCTAGCGGCCAGTAGGCACACTTGTAGGCACTGTCGGAACTTACCATTTGTGCTAATTGGCGTATTGT
>NC_046662.1:99199717-99208867 GCF_010883055.1 Belonocnema kinseyi
ATCAGCCTTGGAGGAGATTATGTTGAGAAATAAAAAAAAAATTCTTAAAAACGTTGTTTTTCTTGGTCAGGCCGGAAACTTATCAATCCACCCTCGTATGATGTTCGGTTCAATTTAAATGAATATATACATTATATTAAATTATAATGAATTCATTTTCTCATTTATTAGTCTTGTCAATAATTTTTTACCAAATTATTCCCTCAAACATTTTAATTACAATTGCCATTACTTAACATAATATTTTCTTCAAAACTTGAAATTGTTAAGATTTTAAAGGTACAAAGATTCTTTACTTTGCAACTTAAGTTGTACTCTTTCATATTTCAATTATTATTGTACACATTCAGGATATAAGTGATATATTTTTTATTAATTCTTCTGATCATGTATATGTTTTAAATATTTTTGTCATTGAGGTCTTGAATATTATTAATTTTTTCATTAGCTACATTAATAATTTTAACAATAAATAATTTTTTTTTACTTGAACAAATAATAAAATGTATCTCAAAATTAAATTTTATGCATTTTGAACTACATATTTTCATTAATTTTTCTTTTTTTAAATAAGTAGTAATAATTAATCCTATTTTTTCATATATATATATATTTTTTGTTTATTTGCAAATAGCGTCAAGTTTTTGATTGTTTTTGCTTTTTCTTAATGCAATTCAATGAAAAAATCAGACCTATTTTTTGTGGCGCCATCTGTTGGATTAGTTAGACCAACATTTCCCCTCAAAGTTGGGGTGATGCATGAGGCTGGTTATAATTAAGTCTATGAAAGTGTAGTATAAAAACTGTCGAATACGCCTGACATTGTAGAATTTAAGTGTTTCTCTATTTTGTAATGTACAATTGTACATAAACATGTTTCTGTACCAGTGCATTTTTTAAAATAAATTTTTAGATAAAAATTCTGTAATTTATTACATTTTTGTGTTAAATCACTTCAAAAAAACATTGAGTATTATTACAGTTAAGTATCAATTTTTCTTAATTAGGCCGCAACCGACCGGCGGAATAAAATGGAATTACACTTATTTAGCCAATAAAATAAATGTGTAATTGAATGGCATTTTTGAAAATACACCTAACTCTCACGTTCAGTCAGAGTGCCTATATTTCGAGACATACAGGATCATTTTTTTAATTTGAAACTTTCAAATATCTCGAAAAATATGCACTCCATGAAAAAATTTTATGAATCAAAAGTTTCAAGTTAAAAAAAACCACCCTGTATATATAGATATATATTCCCATTGAAACCCAATTAAGTATCATTCTGTACGTCTTTTTTGAAAATTTATAATGACTTATATCCGAGCAGTTCAAAATAAATTGTAAACTTTCCTCTACTTTTTGCACTAGGAATTTGAATATTTTAGTACTATTAATTTCCATAATTATTTTCCATGATTTTTCCTATAATAGCGAAAAATTTATAGGAAAATCATTATAGCTAGGCTATATTTCTCATTATTTGTAAACAAAATACGATTGCTACCAGGTACTGCTTTAATCAATTATCTGACAATCAACTGGGATGCCTTCAGAAAACTCAAATTCATATTTGTGTCATTTGTCTTTTACATTTCATATTTATTACATAATAAGCATTTATCGTTGCATTGTATAAGGAATTTCTAAGTTAATTTAAAATCTGTCATTTTGCCAGTAATGAAAAAAATTTGATCAAAGTCTAACTTTTAAATTCAGTATCACACTCTCATTTTTAACCATTATTTATTTATGAAACTTATTTTTTATTCCTTATTACTTCCACGCTTTAAATTTATTTTACATTTATTTCTGGAGTCGATTAACTAACATGCATAATCTTTAGTTTTTTTATTATCAGGTAATTTTCTTTTTCTATCCTTATATTTCTACAAATGGATTTTATATCAAAGATAAATTTTTTTATCAAGAATCTTAAACCCTTATTCCAAACTTCTTTTGGAATACGTACACCATTTTACGCATTAGTTTTTCATATTTTTGAAAGTCCTAATAGATTTTGAGCATTTGAAATGATGTTGATATATCTTTGAATATATTACATAAAAAACTGCAGGTCCTTTGTTGCCCATAAAACATTCTTTTATTAATTATTTAATCATTTTTCCCTTATAACTAATGCATTTGGCAGCAAGAAGCGGAGCAGCGCCACCAGCGGTTTAGTTCACGGCTGGCATCAAACTTTAACGCTTTAGCTCTTTAGCCAGAGCTCCTATAAAAAATTCGGGTCGGTCAGATAAGATAAGACTGTACAATTCTCTCTCATAATTTTATTCTGAGTGCTACCAGCCAGCCCTATGCATCGCCCGTGTATGTGCATGTGGTTGTTGTTATTTAAGCATCCGGATGGGTATCATAGTTCACATAAATCCAATTCATGGCGCTTCGATCAGGTAGGCCTGTCTTTGAATTGTTATGTATAGCAACAATGCTAAAGTTAAATAAAAACTCGATATTTTTATAAATATAAAAAGAAGAACGAAATTTTCAGTAACAATTAGAGCATCTGTAATTATTAAACCGAAAAATGCACGAAAACATGTAATTTAATGTTAGGAAAATTGAATAGAAAGATGAGTATTCAAAAACAGTTTGAATTGTATTAATATTTTTCTATTGTTTATTTTTCTAATATAATTAATTAATTTTATAAACAACTGTAATTATTGCAAATTTCAAACACTGATTGATAACATTACTTTACTAATAATAATAATAGCAATAATAATATTTAAACATTGAGAATTAGCCTTATAATGTACTTTTTCATTTTAATTCATCAATACATTTCCGCTTTCGCAAAATATATATGTATATACAATTTATTGGTAATTAGGGTGACGACTTTAACGGGAAACCAAGAAAAACCCGAAATTGAGTTAAAAACCCGGGAATTTACTTCTAATCGTAGCAAAATTCAAGTTCTCAATATTTTAGTAATTTCTGTAAATTTAGAAAAGTAATTTTACTTTATCTATGGTTGCAGGGAATATGAGTGAAAGTAATTATCGTTTTTATTTTACTACAGGGAGTCGGTAGAGTAATACAATTTCCCTTGGGACAAGGAATTTTTAACATGGAACGGGATTTTTTTTAAAGAATTTATGGTGGGATTTAGAAGAAAGAAGTTTAAAAAAAACCCTGTTTCAAGTCAAAATTCGTCAGAATTTAAAAGTTCCTTTTTTCGAAATTAAAAAAATAAAGTTCTTGAATTAATTTTCAGAGTAGAAGTAATATTTCAAGAAGTAAATATTTCTAAATCATAATATAATTGTTTAACATTTTTCGTTAAGAATGTACCTTTTTTCTTGAAAATGCAACTAGTTGCGGTTGAAAGCTGAAGTCTTTTGCTGAAAATTAGTTTTGTTGTTGGAAGATTCATCATATTAAATTTAAATTCTTATCGTTTTCAAAATATTTCTAGTTTTTTTAAAATCACTTTTTAACTAAAAACTTTACTATTCAGTAGAAAATAAACTATTTAGGGTGTACAATTGACTTCTTCTAGTTCAAAGTTCAACAATTTAGATGTAAATTTGTCTTTCTGTATTTAAAATTCATTTATTTCGTTGACAATTCACGTATGTTGTTAAAAAATCGACTTTTTCTTAGAAAATCAGTTTTTTCTTTAAAAGTTAATGTCCTCATTTAAAAATTCTTCTGTTTGGTTTAAATTTAAGTATTCTAGTGAAATATTCATCATTTTAGATTAAAACTAATCTTTTGGGTTAAGAATAAATTTACTTGGTTGAAAAACAAACTTGTCTGTTGAAAATTATTATTTTTAAAATTTAAGATTCATCATTTTGATTAAAAATTATTTTCTTGGGTTGAAAAATGAGCTATTTGCTGTTATAGTACGAAGTACAGCCCGGAGCTACACATTTTAATCCTATGATTTCTCACTAATAATTTTAAAAATCTTTCAACACAATCAATAATGTAATTGGCTACAAGTTCTTCCCTGGCGGACCGAATGAACCGAATGGAGCCTCTACAAAGTACCCGTAAAGACCCCATTGGTTCCCCATTCGGTTCCTTTGCTCCATGAGGTTCCTTCGGTCCGTCAGGGTTATCATTTAAATTGTCAATTTTACACATTTTTCTCATAGAAATCACTTTCAATCGAATATTTACCGTTTTTACATTTTTTTTTTTAATTTCGGAAGAAGGAATTTTTAAATTACACGAATTTTGACTTGCAAAAGGGATTTCTTAATTCTTTTCTTCTAAATAGTTTAATTAATATTTCAAATAATTTAATTCCCTGTAATTTCCCGTTTTTTTCTCGGTCTTTCGAGGTTTCACGATCAAGTCTCCACCCTGCTTATAAATAAATCATATGTAAATATATATTTCTAGAGAGTGGAAGGGTCTAGACGAATTAATAAAAAAGTATATTATGAGGCGAATTATAAATGTTTAAATATTATTATTACTATTATTATTAGTCAACTAATAGTATCGATCAATGTTTGAAACTTGCAACAAATACAATTGTTTATAAAATTAATTAATTACATTAGCAAAATAAACGATAGAAAAATATGAATACAATTCAAACTGTTTTAAAAATACTCACCACTATATTCAATTTTCCTAATATTAAATTACACGTTATAATGCATTTTTTTGGATTACTAATTACAGCTGCTCTTACTGTTACTGAAAACATTGGTCTTCCTTCAATATTCATCAAAAGTATCAAGTTTTTAATGCATTTTAGTGTTTTTGCTTGATAACTGTTAAACATAAATTAAACTTATCGAATAAAAGCTGCACTATCCACAGCAGTCCCCTGCCCCGACCTTGTATGTTTATTTGGTAGTAGTAGGGCACTATAAAGATGAGTATGTGCATCCGCCATTTTCGGTGCATGGAGTAGAGCTAGTATGTATAAAACAAGTGCATTAAACGCGAGAATTGAAGCTCGACTGTGATCAAATTAGCTTTTTATGTTAATAAATAATAGTTTGAATTTCTTTATAGACGTACTAGGAAACGTGTGAATAAGTATTTTTCCTTCTGAGTGTTCTGAAATGGGGTCTGAAAGCTATAATTGTGAAGACCACATACAGCCTACACAGCTGCTTATTAAACGTAAGTAAATAACTAATTTATTTAAATTAACATAGAAAAAGTATATTAGACTAAGTAAAACTAATGTAGAGAAGTTATTTGACGTATTTACGTTCCAATTGCAAACGTATATGAAGGTAAACATAACCTCGCTTTAGACTGTATAACATGCGCATTGTATGATGTTCACAAAATGAGTGAACCACTTTTTAATACATTAGTTTTACTTGGCCTAATATACTTTTTCTATGTTAACTTAAATAAATAAGTTATTTACTCACGTTTAATAAGCACCTCTGTGGGCTGTATGTGGTCTTCACAATTGTAGCTTCCACGTCCCATTTCATAACACTCCCAAAGAAAAATATTTGTCCACACGTTTCATAGCACGTCTATAAACAAATTCAAACTATTATTTATTAATATACAAAACTAATTTGATCACAATCGAGCTTCAATTCTCGCGTTTAATGCACATGTTTTATACATACTCCCTGAACTCCATGGACCAAAAATGGCGGGTGCACATACCCGTCTATTTAGGTGCGCTAGTAGTAGTTTTCTTAAGATCCGGAAGGGAAATGTCGGTCAAACTAATCCAACAGATAGCGCCACAAAAAGTAGGTCTGACTTTTTCATTGAATTGCATTAAGAAAAGGCGAAACTAATTAAAAACTTGATGCTGTTTGCAAATAAAATATAAAGAAATTAATACAAAAATAAGAGTAACTATTACTAATTATTAAAACAAATAAAAAGTGCTGAAAATATGTAGTTTAATATGAATAAAATTTAATTTTGAGATACATTTTAAAAGCAGTTCGAACTTCATATTTCTATGATTTATTTTGCTGAGATTATTGATTTTCTTATTTGTTAAAGTTAAAAAAATATATATATTTATTGTTAAAAATATTAATGTAGCTAATGAAAAAATTAATAAAATTTGAGACCTTAATGACAAAATTATTTAAAACATATGCATGATCAGAAGAATTAATAAAAATATATGAAGTATATCCAATATAAATATAATAAGAATTAAAATATGCAAGACTACATCTTAAGTTGCACAGTAAAGAATCTTTGTACTTTTACAATCTTAACAATTTCAAGTTTTAAAGGAAATATTTTTAAAAAGTAATGGTAATTGTAATTAAAACGTTTGAGGGGATCATTTGGTAAAAAGTCAATGACAAGACTGATAAATGAGAAAATGGATTTAATATTATTTTATTTAATGTTTAGATATATTTATTTAAATTAAACCGGACATCATACATACGCTTATACTGTTCAATAAATGATTTCTTGTTTAATATTGAAAGCTTTTTTTCTCACTGCATTCAACGCTTAATAATTTTATTAAAAAATTTAAATGCAAAGGAGATTTTAAATTAAATAGTTAATTACATTATTGCAAATCTCCTTTCTAAAATAAAGAGACTATTAGTTATTAAACTCTATAAACAAATGTACTATACTCATAACGCACAATTTTTTACGCTTTAATAACTGATCAGAAAATCTTTATATTGTCTTAAATGAATGTTTAGGGACTCATAGAGTACAAATATTGGATTATTATTTCATTTATTTGTTATAAACCAATATTTTGAACAAACTGGCAAATAGTCTTATTATAAGTTAAAAAAAAAATTGTTTGCTAAAAGTGCTTCGCATTATTGTATGAATGACATTTAATAACAAAAATAATTTAAAAGCTAATAATAACCACTTTGATAAACAAGTTAAATTCTTGTAAACAAATTAGATAAACAAATTTAAAATGTTGGCCCTTTCGCATAGAAAGTTTTTTTGAAATGGAAATGTTTTAAGCTATTGGACGAATGACTGCTAGTCACAAAAATATTAGAAAAGTTAACAAAAACCACTGTTATTAACAATTCTTGTGACTAAATATTTAAACTTAAGGTTTTATCAAATTTAAATTTTCTGTTATGGCCAGGTCGGTGGGTTATTGTTAAAAGATTTTGTATTGAGTGAATATTAGCATGCAGTGTTATGATTCATTTTCAATCTATTACGATTGAAAGGCGACTTTTTCCACGTAAAACTCGCAACATTTGGAAATTATTTATGTAAACTGTTTATAAACATGTAATTTGTTATATTCTATTAAATATAATCAAAGATACATTTTTCCAAGAATATCCGTAGCCAGTGTAGCGATTAAAGAAAATAAAATTTTTGATAAAACCTTGCATTTGAATTTTTTGTCACGATAATTATTTATAACAATGGTTATTGTTAACTTCTCCAATATTTTTGTGACTAGCAGTCATTCGTCGAACAGCTTAAACCATTTCCAGTGCAAAAAAATGTCTATGCGAAAGTACCAAAATTTTGAATTTGTTTATCCAATTCGTTTAAAAAAATTTAAATTGTTATATTTTATTAAAATTATTAAATATTCATTATTTAAAGGAATTTCTGAAGTCGTTCTTGCGATTGAAGAAAATTAGAATTTGAAAAATCTCAAATTCTAATATTTTGCCACAAGAATTGTTTATAATAATAGTTCTTATAAACTTTCAAATTATTTTAGTTATTATATGTCATTCCTACATTAATGTGAAGAACTTTTAGCAAAAAAAAATTTACCGATAATAAGACGCAAATAGAGGAGACAAAAGTTCGGAGCGTCAAGCTGAACGAAAAAAGTGAATTTCCTTTCACAGTGCGCCATGTGTACGGTACGTTTGTTTATAGAGTTTAATAGTTTATAGTCTGCTCATTCAAGAAGTAAGGTTTGCAATAATATAATTAACTTTTTAATTCAAAATTTCCTTTAAATTAAATTTTTTAAATAAAATTATCAGGGTTTGAATGCAGCGAGAAGAAAGCTTTCAAGATTAAGCAACAAATAAATGATTGAACTATATGAATGTATGTATGATGTTCGGTTCAATTTAAATATACATTATATTCCATCCATTTTCTCATTTATAAGTCTTGTCATTGACTTTTTACGAAATTATTCCATCAAACATTTCAATTAAAATTAATATTACCTTCCTAAAATATTTTCTTCAAAACTTGAAATTGTTAATATTTTAAAGGTACAAAGATTCTTTACTGTGCAACTTAAGATGTAGTCTTACATACTTTAATTATTATTTTATGTATATTAGATATACGTATCAATATACGTATTAGATTTACGTATCTTTCAAAATGTAACTCAGAATTAAATTTTATTCATATTAAACTATATATTTTTATGACTTTAATTTTTGAAATAATAAGTAATAGCTACTCTGTTTTCATATATTTTATTTTGTTTATTTGCAAACAGCATCAAGTTTTTAATTATTTTTGCTTTTTTTTAATGCAATTCAATGAAAAAGTCAGACCTACTTTTTGTGGCGCCATCTGTTGGATTAGTTTGACCGACCATTCCTCTCTGTATCGAAGATATTATAAACGTAGATGCGATGCGGGCTTAGTTGCCCGCCATAAATATAGATGGCGCGTCCGGCGAAAAAAGTCACTTCCCCTCTACCCACCGCTCCCCGTAGAAAGCACCCATCGATATAGTTTGCCAAGAGCCACTTGGAGCGCTGTATGCAGCTCTCGGCACACCTTCGAGGCGCACTGGTGGTAAACTTAGCTTGGACAAGAACCATTTGGATTGAAAGTAAATTGCCAATTAAAACATTTTTACATTTATAACTTTGCAAAACTCGGTTGTTTTAATAAATACCACAAATATAAATCGATGAGTAATTTATATTACGGTTTCATATACTTTCCACTAATTCTAAAATTATTAATTATAATTTTCATTATATATATTGTCTATATATAGTTCTTTAATATTAATTAGTTTTTATTTTTATTTTTGTGGTCTGCAATTTCTACGGACTTTTCTAGACTATTCGTATAATCAAGTTCTCGTATGTATTTTCCAATTTCTTAATAATTATATATTCTAACGTTTTTATAAAAATATAATTATAATTCCAAGTGATAGGAAAATTGTTCTTTCGGTTTTTAGATGTTAAGACGACAGTTTCAAGCCAG
>NC_046662.1:99208967-99210649 GCF_010883055.1 Belonocnema kinseyi
GGGCGCATACTTTGAATAAAATATTTGTTATCATTCTCTTGAAATAAATGTGTTTTTTTCTTGAAAAAATACCGGTTTCATATGTATACACCTGGTATGATAAACAATTTTTGTGGCAAAATATTAGAATTTGAGATTTTTCAAATTATTATTTCCTTCAATGGCCAGAACGACTTCAGGAATTCCTTAAAATAATAAATATTTAATAATATTTGATAAAATATTAAATTTTTGTAAACAAATTGGATTAACAAATTTAAAATTTTGGCCCTCTCGCATAGACCATTTTTTTGCACTGGAAATGTTTTAAGCTATTGGACGAATGATTGCTAGACACAAAAATGTTAGAATAAGTTAACAATAACCACTGTTATTAACAATTCTTGTGACAAATATATTTAAACTTAAGGTTTTATCAAATTTCAATTTTATTTGATGGACATGCGGTGGGTTATTGTCAAAAGATTTTGTATTGAGTCAATCTTAGCATGCATCAGTGTTATGATTCATTTTCAATCTATTACGATTAAAAACCCGACTTTTTCCAGGTGAAACTGCCAACATTTGGTAATTTTTGATGTAAATTGTTTATAAACATGTAAGTTTTTATATTCTACTAAATATTATCATACATTTTTTAGGAATATCCGTAGCCATTGTAGCGATTAAAGAAAACAAAAAATTTGATAAAACCTTACATTTGAATATTTTGTCACGAGACTTATTTATAACAATGGTTATTGTTAAGTTCTCAAATATCTTTGTGACTAGCAGTCATTAGTCCAACATCTTAAAACATTTCCAGTCCAAACCAAAAAAATTTCTATGCGAATGGACCAAAGTTTTGAATTTGTTTATGTACTTCGTTTACAAAATTTTAAATTGTTATATTTTATCAAAAAATTAATAAACATTTATTATATTGCGAAAAAACTGAATTCGTTCCGGCGATTGAAGGAAATTATAATTTGAAAAATTTTAATTCTAATATTTTGTCTTAAGAATTGTTTATAACAATAGTTATTATAAACTTTTAAATTATTTTTGTTGTCAAATGTCATTCCTACATTAATGTGAAGCACTTTTAGCAACAAGCAATTTACCGATAATAAAACTATTTTTCAATTTTGTTTATCAAATTTGTTTATAATAAATAAATAACATAATAAACAAATTATTTGTATTTTATGAATCCTTTAACATTCATTTAAGACAATATAAAGTTTTTCTGATCAGTTATTAAAGCGTAAAAAATTGTTATGTACAGAATTTCAGTTTTTCCATACTTTGAGTGAAAAAATTATTAATAAACAAATAGAGGAGACAAAAGTTCAGAGCGTCAAGCTGAACGAAAAAAGTGAATTTCCTCCACTGTTCGTCATAAGTACGTTACGTTTGTTTATAGAGCTTAACAGTTTATAGTATGTTTATTTTAGTAATGAGGTTTGCATTAATATAATTAACTATTTAATTAAAATCTCCTTTAAATTAAAATTTTTAAATAAAATTATTAGGGGTTAAATGCAGCGAGAAAAAATCTTTCAAGATTAAGCAACAACTAAATGCGGAAAATGAATAAATAGTATATACGAGGGTGGATTGATAAGTTTCCGGCCTGACCAAGAGATGGCGCCACTAGGCCTACCTTGAGGTGGCGTTCTATAGTACCATCCTTAGATAGC
>NC_046662.1:99210749-99215471 GCF_010883055.1 Belonocnema kinseyi
CTTTTTAAATTTTTGAAATATTTTCGACACTGTAAACTTCCCGAAATAACAAAATGCTGAAACCTGAAAATACCGACTTAAAAAATTCTAGAATAATGAAATTCTGGACAGTTTACAATATTATCGAATTTAAAAATTCCCGAATAATAAAACTCCAGGCCGAATGCTGTCTGATGATAAGATATACAAACTAGAAAATTCCCGAATTGCAGAAATTGAGAAAACAGTTATGTGGTCAATATTATTTATTTATTTATTAAAAATACAGTAATGAAATATTTTTATTATAGAAATTTGGTTTAATGTTTGATTTTGTTAAATTATTGTTTTAATTAAAAATAACAATAATTGTATAAAAATGTGATACAAACATAAATTTAAAACACGTGAGCTTCAAATGAAACAAACTTTGCAGGATTCAATGCAGACTGCTTTAACGCGACTTTTATTTTTTAAATAATAATTTTATTTTTACGAGCGTTTTCTGTAATGTACAAAAATAAAATGGACATTATCAAACAACTTTTTTTGTCCAAAAATACATTTGTTCAATTATTGTTATTTTTAATTCAAACAATAATTTTTAGAAACATTAAACATTAAAAAAAATTTTTCCTCGGTAAAAATATTTTATTAGAGAGTTGTCTAGCCCGGATATTGTATAATTCGGAAATTTTCTGTCGACAATTCTTAAATTCGGTAAGATTGTAAATTGTCGAGAATTTTCCAATTCGGAACTTTTATATTTCGACAATGCATTGTCGAAATATAAAAGTTCCGAATTGGAAAATTAAAAATAAAATTCCCATATCACTGTAAAAATTTACGGAATTTTTTTCGCTTTTTTCGAAAAATAAAATTCCTACATCACTGTAAAAATTCCGAAATTATAACATTGCAATGTTATAATTTCGGAATTTTTACAGTGATGTGGGAATTTTATTTTTCGGAAAAAGCGACTGAAAAATCCAGAAAAATAAAATTCCTGACATTATAAAATTCGTACATTGAAAAATAACCAATAATAAAATTCCCGATATTATAAAAGTCCCGAAATATAAAAGTCGAATTGGAAAATTCACGAAAAATAAAATAAATAAAATTCCAGACAATAAGATATTACCAAATTTTAAAAATCCCCAAAGAAAATGCCTGAATCATAAAATATCCGAACTAGAAAATTCCTGAATTTAAACAATTTAAAAAATTGTTTATTAAATATTATTTATTTGTTGAAAATACAATAATAATAATAATATATATATTGCTGGATGAGAAAATTTGTTTGAAAATGTGCATAGTATTAAAAAAACAAAAAAGTTATGAAAAATCGAATTTTTTATTAATAAAAAAAAATAATAAAAATAAATTTTGATATAAGTCGTTGTTAAATTGAATCCTGCAAAGTTTGTTTCAAAAATGTTATTATGTAGGTACGAAGAAAATATAGGCAGAACATTTTTTTCTTTCAAAGCACACGTGGTTTTTAATGTATTTTTTAATAAAATTTTTATAAAATTATTATTCAGGTGCCGGAGATTTCATTTTTTGGGATTTTTCATTCATCCCTTTCAGAATTTTTGTCAGTGGTCCCATATTTTTATACCTCCTCTTAAAATTATGTAATTTTTCAAAATAAAAAGTCAACATTTGAAAACATTTCAAAATCATGAAAAGTATCTATTCTCTTTTAAATTATTTCAAATCTTTTAAAATTATTAAAAAAATTTGTCGGAACTTTTAAATGTCTTTTAGACTGATTCCCATTTTTCCTAACATGTTTGTAAAATCCTGCACACAAAATTGTTTTAAGAGCTTCCAAATTTTTTCTAATATTGTAAATCTTTTGAAATGTTTTGAAATATTTTTAAACATTCTCTTTGAGTTATGTACTTTTTCAAAATAAAAAATCATTTTAAATCTACCCAGAAATTTTTATTGTTTTCCTAGTATTTCAAAATTTTTGAGGAGCTCCAAATTTTGTTCTTTTCTTTGTAACATTCAGAAACCTCCAGCTTATTTGATTATTTTCTAAATTGATGCTTATTTAACTGTTCTTTAAGAATCAAAATGAAACACTTTTACCTTCGAAATACAAATAAAAAATTAAACAATTATAATCGTAACATTCCAAGTTTAAATTTGTCACTTTGAAATTGTGACAATTCATTTTCAAATTGTGTACTATTGAAAATTGTTTTTTTGTTATTTCCAAACCAAATAGATTAAAAATGGAATATTTTATACTGAAATAATACTTCAAAAAGATTTTAAAATTGAATAAAGGGGTTCCCTATAAGAAGCCATTAATTCGAACTTTACACTTGTGTCACTATTAAGTCTTTGCAATTAAATTAGATCAAATTTAACGTTAAAATATGTAAATTATATCATTTTGAACAGATCTAGAATCACCTAGTAAAATCAATCACTGTTTAGTTTTTGATACTCGAACTACAGTTCAATTTTCAAATTTACTTTCATTTTCTGATTTATCCCGGTCGCGAGTCTAGTTTAATATTTAAAACAACTTTCATTTTTTTGAAATTGTAATTTTTCGGTTGTAACTTACGGGACAATAATTTTATTCTTTGAAAGATTTTCTACAAATCTTGTTGATAATTTCTACATTCTCATCAAAAATGTGAAGGTATTAGTTTTTTTTATGAAAAATAACTTTTTCGGATTTTATCAAATGTCGACGTTTTGAGGCCCCGTGAGTCAGAAAAACAAGTTTTTACGTCGGGGTCTGTTTGTTTGTGTACCGGATAATTTTCGAAAGACTAGTCCGATTGGATTGGGCTTTGACACACTAATCGAGAGACAAAAAAGAAAGATCGAGTTCGTTAAACATCCATTTTTGATAAAAATCCAAAAAGTTTAAGCTTTTTCAAAATTTTTAGACCACTTTTTTCAAAATTTGAAAATTTTATCGTCAGCTATTTATGGTACAAAAAAATATGAACAATTTATCCTGACAACTTTTTTTGATAAAATCAAACTTACCAAAGTTAAAGGATTTTCAAAATCCAAAAAACCAAACGAAAATGGACATTTGAAGCAAAAAAAGATTGATATGGAAAAAAGTCAAGAGGCGAAAAACGCTACTGTTTCAAGGCCCCATGATTATTTTATTACATTCTCATCCATAACGAAAAGAGTTTTATGCGAAAAATGATTTTCGCGAATTTAATTAAATTTCGACGTTTTGAGGCTCTTTGAGTCAGAAAAACAAGTTCTTACATCGGTATCTGTATGTCTCTCTGGCGTCTACGTCGCCATTATTGTGGTTTTGGTTGTCTGTATATCGGAAAACTTTTGAAAGAATAGTCGGATTGGATTGTGGTTTGACACAGATTTTTTTTATTTTAAGAATTGTATGTAAAAATTGTACTATTTTTTATTTATAACAAATATTTTTCTTTAATTAAATTGTTGCCATAAAAGTGCTTCGAAGAGATTTTTATAAAAATCTTTCGGGGAATAAAATTCGTATTTATAGGTCGACAAAGGTTTGTTTTCTTTACCAAATTTGGCTTTCGTCTAAATTTGTCCAGTTGTTTTTACTGTAGTACAATTTACGTTTGCATCTCGGGCGAAGAAATCCATTCTATTGTTTGAAAAATATTTTTTGTAAATCAATATTTTTCACAGAAAATTACCCTGAGTGACAGAACGAAATCGAAAACAATAAGAGTTAATTTGTTCAGGAACAAGCTTTTTGAACAAAAATGACCTTGAGAGAACCTTTAATATATTTTTGTTAATTTTTACAAAAATCAGGCGTTATTTTCTTAAGAAAAAAAAATAATTTGTGGGAGGGCATATTGTAAAAAAATTTTTAAAAAACTTGAAGTTGTATGATTTTAATTTGTAACTAAATAATTTCAGAGGTTTCAATCTAAAATTATCGAACGCTTCCCATTCAAAAATTCAGATGAAATATTATTCTTTTATTAAGAAATCGCAACCAAAATTGTTTAAAAAAAGTTTTTAAAAGAGTTTTAAAAACCTTAAGAAAGGTCAGAGGTTTTAATAATTCAATATATGTGATAGAATCTCTTTAAATATGAAATTAGTCTACTTTTTCATGTTTGAGCTACAATTATTCCATTTTAGAGTTATAAATTACAGTCATGAAAAACCAATAAAATGTTTTAATTAATTTATATATAAAACAAAAAACCTTTGTATAATTCAATCTAAATACAGCTGCAAAAATTTAATTGAAATGCGTTGAATTCAAGGTATAGTTTAAAAAGAAAACTGAAAGCAAAGGATCGACTTTCAAAAGAAGCAAAAGAAAGTGACTCGCTGGATTGCAAGTGAACATGGAAGATGGTGTATTTTCGCATTTTTAAATTTTAAATTCAAACTTTTTCGGCTTTTAACAATTTCGAAAAATTCGTAAAATTCTAACAATAAGGCTGTATTCTGAAAATGAAGCAATTTTAACGTTAAAATTCAAGCTCCTAAACTGAAGGCCTAAAAATTTGAAAATTTTACAATTAGTGTTGTGTAAATTGTATTGGTATCTTAAAAGAGCATAAATACTTCTTAAATTAGTTTTTAAATTTTCTGAAGTTTACCTTTTTCACATACCTAGATGTCAAAAAAGCTTACCCAATTTTTTCAAATTTTAATCACTTATTTTTTAAGAGAAAATCACCCCTGTTTACCAGTCACTGAAATGGATTAGAAAAAAATTGCCAAGACCCAAGA
>NC_046662.1:99215571-99222569 GCF_010883055.1 Belonocnema kinseyi
TTGAAAATTCCCAAATAATAAGACTCCCCAAATAAAATTGTTTCTTAATCAATATTAATTATTTATTAAAACTACGATAATAAAATATTGTTATCAAATAAACTTTGGTTTAATATTTAAAGTGTTAAAAATTATTGTTTGAATTTAAAATTAAAATTATACAAAAAATTTTACCGACAAATTAATATATAAAAACACGTGTTTTTTAATTAACATTTCGATTTTTCAGAAGAACTTTTGTGATTTAAAGAATACTATATACATTTTCAACCAAAATATCTTATCCAAAAATATGTTTTGTTTTAATTATTATTTTTAATTTAAACAATAGTGTTTAAATATTTCAAACATTAAAAAAGTTGTTTCTTTGGTATAAATATTTGATTATTTCAATTTAAAAAAAAATGGTCAAAGAAAAATGCTTTCAGCACTTGCTTATCTTGAAATGTCTTTCTATAATACTTTTTTTTTAATTAAAAATTATGATTTTTCGAGAACATTTTTTTTATAATTAAAAAAAAAACTGTACCGAAAACCTGGATCAAGCTTCAGATCTGAAAAAATTCAGCGATACATACATGTCAAACTTTTCTAACCTCAAAATATTTTTCTACTGCTTTACCGTCATATTTTACGAAGAATGAAAAAACAAGAATTCGACTTCGTAGTACGATGAGGGCAGCATCTCGATAGGGAAGAAAATGTGATGTCCTATATATATAATTCCCCACTCCGACGCCCCATACCGCATCTACGTTTATAATATCTTTGACTGTGTCGTAAGAAAACATCAAAGTGGGGGCGATGCATGTAGCTGATCCACAGATGTCAAGTACGAGACATGTACCAAAGATAATAATATCTTTGCATGTACCCATAGTTACCCGCAGAAGTGTTACCAAGGAGCAGTAAAGACATAGTTCGTAGTTGACTGCATGATCCAAGTTGACTGTACTTTCACTAGATGGCGTATTTTTTCTTGCAACTGGCAATAGTTGCGTCAGCAATTGTTTTTACATGATAAAAATATATAATTGTATATAATGTTGTGCTCGGTTGTGCCAAATGTCTAATCCAAATTGTAAAAAATCCCATTTTTTGGTGAAAAGTACAACTTTTTTAATTGAACAGTTATAAAACAGAGATAAAAATGGAGATGGAAATTGAAGGAGAATGTTCCCAAAGACTTGAAATCAATGAATGTGCAACAATTAATAATAGTGAAGATCAATTTTATGCAATACTAGGCCGAGAAAATAATAGGCAATCTGAAGAATTATCGTTTCTCGAAATGTTAGTTCATTACTTACCATTATTAGAATTAAGACCGTAAATGTGAGGTATATTCATTTCAAGCTACAACATAAAACATAACCTATTATTATAGAGAAATGTCCAAATATTATGTTACGTAGGAAAAGAGCACCAATTCTTGGCACATTAGTTCTTTATTGGCAGATCAAAAACCTAAGTGAATTTATTATATTTTGGATACATTCTTCATTCCATTAAGTAATTAATACATACATTGCATGTTGAAATTATAGTAGAATTAAATTAATTGAGGCAAAACATACTAAAAAATATATTGTCTGTGAAATCAGAGAATGTGCCAACAATTGGGGGGGGGGGGGGATTTGTCGATCTTATGTAAAGTAGAAGTAAATGTGTTAAGATCTAAAATTATGATTTCGTGATCAATGTATGATGTATAAACAAAAATTGATATATTTGTGCGCTGAGCTGAAATTATTGCCTTTTATTGCATTTCATTACGTCTCGTTTGTCTTGTAAAATCAAGCATATTTTATTTCTAGTTACTAAATCCAATTTCAAGATCAAAAAAAATAATCAAAAGGATCATAATTACGGTAGGCCGAAAATTCCGAATTTTTTTAACCAGAAAGAATTTTTGTATCAGAAAATTTTTTAAATGACGGCGTATTTTTGGTAAGTAGAGTTTTTGTTAGTAAAAAATAATATAAAATTAGGAATTTCGAAAAATTGTGTTAAAGTTCGAATTTTTATACAGGTGCAAAAAACAAGATTTTCTAATTTGGTAAATTGCATTTTTTTAACTTGAATGTGTAGTTCCTAAAATTTCTTCAAATGGATTATCTTGAATCAAAACAACATGCCACTACTTTGTTATTGTACAATCAATTTTTTTGTGATCAACAAAGTTTAAGAATCTCTCAAAAAGGCAAATATTCTGGTTTCGGTATCCTGAAGCCCGCCATTTTTAACTGTTTCAGATAATAGCGCAATTAAATAATTTTAGAAAACAGAGTTTTTTGGTATTTTTCAACAATTCTAACTTGAACCCAAATTTAAAAAAATCATTATTGATATTATTTTTCACTAACAAAAAATACGCCGTAATTGTTTGGCCTATACAAAGTTGGTCAAAAATTAAAACTTGGACACCGATGCGTGAGGTTGAATTATTAATCGATTTCCACGCTTTGTTGTCTCAATTGGGCTACTAATGTTATTTCTTTGTTTTCCTGATTTCAATTTTTATTAATTGTTATGTTAAAACTAATGAAGGTAAATTCTGTTTAAATCTATAACATATCCGAGATAATTTTCCTTTGTAGATCAGACAAATTTTCCTGCAATTTAACCAATTTTGGAGACTTTGAAGAGCCACGACACAACTATTCGGACAGTTATGTTTGCTCAGAATGTAATGTTTCAAAATCAAATGCGAGACTTCTTGATATTCACGTCCAGGAGGTTCACGACAGTTTCTTCAAAATTTTGGCAGAACGACAACCAATGGTAATATCAAACAGACACAGATGAAAATAAGTGACCAGGTGGAGGGGGGGAGGGTCATAGTTTTATACACATATATATCTATTATTAAGGGCGTTAAAGCAACGTACGTGATTAAATATTTTATTTAAATTAATGAAATGCGCAACTGGCATCAGGAGATAGAATAAAGTTATGTGAGTGTAAGAGATAAGCAAATTAACTGAATGGAGAAGAAGTCCAATTACGTTAAACGTGCATACCTAAAAGAATGTTCAATTTAAATACTGAATACTTAACTAAACGTTGGCTGACGACTCAGGAAATGAGGTCATAAATTTCAATAGAAATTCTTGTTTTCGACGCAAAATTAATATTATTAAATTATGCGATTCAATGGCAAAAGCGTGTGTCGAGTTGAACATTGTTGATTAAATACCAGCCAATCAGAAGCTGGAAAATATTTGAAATTTACTAAACGAAACATGGCGCTGGCATTGCATTTGTCTACAAATCCGAGCATAAAATACAAACTTTATCGACAAGTTTGTCGTTTATAAACACGGCATTTGGGAAAACATTGTTTTATTTTTTTCTAATAAATTTCCGGTCATCTTGTTGTTCTGAGTTTTGAATTATAAAAAAATTTTAACTTTTAAAATGAAAGCTTAAAAAACTTGTATTCAAACGCTCAATAATTTACACGTATAAAATCGAAGCAACAATTTTAGATCATTTTAAATGAAAAGATGTTAAACTACGAATTTTTCAACTTTAGCCAGGGATGTCCACGACAGATCAAAGAGCGGAAATATCTCTTTAATCCCCTCTCTTATCCTGTCTTATGTATTAATAAATGGTTATAAATTTGGAAAACTATATCACTTTAAAGCAGTTTTAAGTTAGAAGCAATAAATCTGAATATTTTGAAGTTGATCGTTTAAAATTAAACACTTTTTAAGTAAGAAGTTGCATTTTTTCAATTTTAAGTCCTTTCAAATCAATAATTCTAACCTCGAATAAATAAAATAAATAATAATTAATAAATAAAATTCTTACCTTTAAGATTTGAATTTAGCACTCTGAAATCTTAAGGATTCAAGGCTTACTATTTAAAACTATTTAATTTCTAATATGAAATTTATAATTGGTTATTTGAACATCAATCTTTTTTTTTCTGGCAAATTTTTAATTATTAGAAGTCTTATGTCAAATTTGACTTTTTATTCCTGTTATTATTTATTTTAGTAATAGTTATACTATTTTTAATCTAAGCATTTATGGTAGAAGTTTTTTCAATTACACTGGAGTCTTGCTTTTCCAAGGAGACGAAGAACTGTTTGGAGAGTTCAAATTTATCGTGAAGGTTATTGAGGGTACCCCCGAAACGCCCAGTAAAGCGGGACTCTAGTGTTACACCATTAAGCCATTTCCCTTTCGGGGTAGGCGTGACTCACTCGGCAGGGGAAAGGAGTAGTGTGTGGAAGGGATAGAGATTTTTCAGATTGATCCAGAATTCTCGTGCTATTTAAGTAAATAACACGTTCGTTCCGCAACACTGCTCCGACCCAGGTTGCTGATCAATCTCTCTAGCAATCACCCCAAGCGAAGAACCTCACGAAGTCGTTATGTAAGGTTCCCCACTTGGGTCCATTAGTAGCCAAGGTCTTTGTTTCAGGCTCATTCACTCTACTGACACTCTTTTTATTAACTATTTGCCGGCATACTTTCATGTCCTGGCATACTTCTCTAGATTCTTTTATGTCCATGCATTTTTTCATGCAGGCTCTCGTGTTTCTGTGTAATTTTTTTAATATTGTTATACTGTTTGTATGTTTTATTTTGAACAGTCATTAAATTGAAAAACGAATATTTCACATCAAACATTTTTTTCTCGACAAGTTCCATAATCAAACATATCATTTCGTTAATAAATTGTTAAATTTTTTACTCAAAGCAGTTTGAAATATTTTTAAACCCTCCTTCAGAAATATTGTGAAAAATGTTTAAATGTAATCAAATTTCCTTGTGCTTATATTCCATCGAATATTCTTTCGTTCTGTCAACATCTAAACTTAAACCGAATAAGTCCTAATAATTTTAAATTGTGAAACTGTTTAAAAATCCATTCTTCAAGTACAAGAAATTTAAAAATATTTTTAATTGATTTCTTTTGTGTTCAGATCTTGGTAGAATTGAAGGATAAAAAACAGCACAATTTTTACATCTTACATGCTATAACCAAACGATCCTCCTGTCTTGTTTTAAATTTTAGTTTATTTTATTTAAAACTTATTTTAGACCGATCCTCTCAGTAAAATCATAACTAATAATCAAGTTCAAAATTGAAACACGTATATCAGAAGAAATAATCGGGTAAAACATTAATTTCGATCCAGGAAATTGAAAACGAACTTCCTTTAAATATAAAGTGTTCAAAACTAAAATTAAGTAATTTTTAATTCATTAGTTAGTCAAACAATTTCATTAAACTTTTTTTGAACTTATGGCCCTTTTTTCTTGAATGTAAAAGACTTAAGTTCTTTCCTTTAAATATTTATTTAAATATTTCAAAGATTATAGGGGCTCCTCAGAGATTAAAGATAATAAAGGAATTGCAAAAAATTTCGTAAAGTTCATAAGGATTTTGAAAGATAGCATAGTATTTACAAATTTGAAATTATTTTTAATGATTTCAGGGAATTTAGAGATTTTAAAGGTTTCAACGGCTTTTTATGGAATGATTCTAAGTGATTTTTAACGAATTTCCATAGATATAAAAAATTTAAACATTCTATAATATTTCTATAAATTGCAAGGAAATTCTCAAAAATAAAGGGATTTCAATGATTTGAAGATAATTTCAAATTTTTCGGTTAATATGTGAGTTTAAAGCACGAAGGAATAATAAGGAGACCTAACTCCGTTTCTCCACTTGGCAACAGAAACATTACCGTAAGTGGTATGCACATTACAGGAAGATCTGAAATTTTCGTGCGCAGGTGCGCAGTTGTCCTCTTCCCATACATGGAAAAGTGTGCGAGTGAGAAAGTTTGTCAAACTGACGTTAGTTAGAGGGGTGCTGTTCGTTTGTTTTGATGCAGGTGTCAAGTGCCGGGTTGTGGTGCAAGTTACACGGCGATGAAGGCGAATACACTTCGCTTTTTTAAAGCCCTCACTGCACGTACAATAAACGTCTAATATATTTTATAGTTTTACGTAACTGTCATTTAACTTTAATAGAAATAATTTAGAAATTTAACCTTTACTCACTACTTGAGTGCCTGCGGAGAATTTGTCAGAGCTTCTCAGAGCCTTGAGAATCTTTAGTATATACACTGAGATTTCTATCGGTAGGGCGCTTTATTATAATATCACATTACAGTCGAACCTCGGACACTGTAGCTTTGGACACTGTCACACCTCGGACACTGTCATCAGCTGTTTCGCGGACACTGTAAGAATCAGGTGATTAGCCCAGTGCCGTCGCATCCTCGAAGCCCCTTCTTTGAGATATGTAATACATATTTACTTAGTTTTGCACAATAAGTTAAGTGAAAAGTGCAATTTAAATTTTTCCTAATTGAAATTTTATTTTTGAAATGTCTGAAGTCGCTTACACTAGCTGATGCGCAAGCAATCGAGATAATGCAGGTTGTAGGTTAAATTACGTTGACGTTGGAGGTTTTTTTTTTGAATTTGTGCAATAATAATGGGATATATATTTATGAAGTCGTTACACTAAATCTCTGTTCTTAACATTATTGAGGTAAGTGAAAACATCTTGTTGAACTCGTTTTTTATAGTAGCAATTAAAACAATCCACATTTATTAGAACTTTTCACCCAAAGAATTTTAAATAAAAACATCATCATAGCGGTAAGGATTTCTTAAGAATAGCATGCAATTAGCTTTAGTACATAGTATAATATTTATTTAAAAAAAGAAATCAATGCAAGGAACAATGTTTATTCATGTCATAAATAACCTACGAAAACCTTGTTAAGTCGAACTATGCTGGCATATTTTGTTTTTCTGACTGGTGGATGTGTACATTATTCAATTCTAAAGTTATTAATTACAATAAATATCAATTCGGCACAAGCAAATACGAGTAAAAATGAAATTGTAAAAATCTTTTTTATTATTATTATTATTACACCATTAAGCCATTTCCCTTTCGGGGTAGGCGTGACTCACTCGGCAGGGGAAAGGAGTAGTGTGTGGATGGGATAGAG